>NW_021620749.1:0-103547 GCF_004785775.1 Grammomys surdaster | reverse complement strand
GCGCCCGACCGCGCGCGCGCCCCTGGGCGGCTGAGGGAGGGAGGGAGGGAGGGAGGGAGGGCATGTGTGGTATGGCTGGAGGTGAATTTGGTATGATGTATGTGGTGGTGAGATGTGTGTGTGCCCTGTATCCATGTTTGGTGCGTTTGTGACAGCCTTCTGCATGCTCAGCTTGGGAAGGAGAGTTTCAGAAACAGTAGTCAGATTCTCCAAGACCTGACACAGAGTAACTCTTAACGTGGTTCAGCTGTGTTTTCTGCAGCTTCGTCAATGGAACTGGACTTCAAGTTGGGCTAGGTGGACCTAATGTTCAGCCTTCTCTTACAATGTTGGAGCCAATGACTGACTACATCAGGGGAGATATGGGCCTAGAATCAGTGTCCCTACCACCTCTTTGAGGACAAATGTTGGGTGGCAGTTAGACAGAGGGACTCTGTGGGGACAAAATGGAATCAGTTCAGGGCTGCTAGGATTGAGTTTGAACCTTTCCTAGTTAGGATATGGGGTTAAAACTCCCTAACCATGTCTTGAAAAACCAAAAACAAACAAAAACAAAAAACAAACAAATAAGCAAACAACAAAACAACCCTAGCCATGTCCTTCAAGTTATCGTAGGCCGATGAACCCTAGCAGGCATAGTCCACTGGCTAGAGGCTCAGGCTTAACTCCCCTCTCCCTCTTCATATCTGGTATTTTAGCAGAAACAAAGAAAATCTGTTCTCATTTAAAGAAAAGGCTGTTTATTTTCTAACCTATAGCTAGATCTATCCAGTTGGATGATGTAGGTCTTACGAGACACCTGAAAGACCATGTCTACCTGTGTCCAAATCCACCTGTGCTCATATGTGTATGCTGGCTGCTACAGTGTGGGTGGTGACAAGGAGCCCATCCATCCTGTGTGACTGGTACAACCAGTCTCATTCCACTGACATATCTCAGGGGCTGCTTACCCAACTGGCTTGTAACAAACTGCAAATTAACCACCATCCCTCATCTGGAATGTGTCATATTTCTATATGTGTCTACAAAGAGATTGTTGACATGTAGACATGGAGAATGTCAATATTTGCTTCTAGAAGCAAACTATGGAGAAATAATGACCCTGGCTTATGGGACAATGCAGATGGTTAAAACATGCTTGCAACCATAGCAGAAACACCTCGTAAGTCCACGAAGAGATCAGGCCCCTCTAGTTTCTGCTTCCAGTGGAAGACCCATTGGCTCTGGGTTAGTCAGTTTGCTGGCAAAGCAGCAAACATCTTTCCCCATTGTGATATTCCTTGCTTCCCACCAGCTCCTGTTTCTTTCCCCACACCCATCTTTGACCTGGGGATCCTGTGAGGGGTGCCTACTCTCACTTCAGTGGGTTTTATGGGTCTAATTCTCTCTCACATTCGGCTGTGACTATTTGTTGGGTTTAATCTCTCTCTCTCTCTCTCTCTCTCTCTCTCTCTCTCTCTCATGTGTGCGTGTGTTTGTGTGTGTGTGTGTGTGTGTGTGTGTGTATACACATGTCCATGTATGTTTCAAGTGCATGCACCCATGTACAGGCAGCAAAGGCTAGAGGAGGACATAAGGTATCCTACTCCACTTTCAGCCTTACTCCCTTGAGACAGGATTTCTCTTTTTTTTTTTTTTCAAAATTTTTTTTGCTTCTATTCTCTCATATATTACATCCTGTCAGCAGTTTCCCCTCCCTCCACTCTTCCCAGTCCCACAAGTTCTGTGACACCATTACCCCAGCACATCTTGTAGGCAGGACAGGCTGTAGGTCAAAGGTTTTGTGGCTGGGTAGATTTCTCAGTCTCACTGCTGCAATCCTTGCCTGGCTATGGAAGATGGCCAGTCCAGGCTCTGTACTCCCCATTAGGTCACTCTTATAGATTACAGAGAGTTTCCACTGCAGTACATCGCCCCTTAAATGCGCCCCCCAATTCCAGTTGTCTCTTCCACTACTCTCTTCCTCCTTCCCTCCCATCCCAGCTTGATCTCTCCTGTTCTGGTCCTTACCTGCTCCTAGTCTCTCTACAAACTATATACTTCCCTTCCCAGGGAGAAGGATGTGTTTGTCATCTCCGCTCCAGGCCCTCGAGCCCTCCTTGTTATCAGCCTGCCTGGGTCTGTGGGTTGTAACAGGATTATCTTTTACTTAACAGCCAAGTGCTGTCGGCGCACACCTTTAATCCCAGCACCTGAGAGGCAGAGACAGGTGCATCTGAGTCCAGGGCCAGCATGGTCTAGAGAGACAGAATCTCTTTACTCATCCTGGAGCTAGGCTGACAACCAGCAAGTCCCAGCACTCTTCTATCTCTGCCCACTCCCCACCAACACTGGTATGGCAGGCATGCAGCTACATCTGGCTTTTTACATGGATTCAAAGAGGTTTAAACTCAGGTCCTACACAGCAAGTGCTCTTATGTACTGATCCATCTCCCTAGTCCAGGTTTAACCGCTCTCCAGTGCAAACCTTTGTGACTCTGAGTTCCTGTGAGTAGGTAGGATAGTGATCTATGCATGGAGGAGGAGCCTAGGTGTGGAATTAGTGGGTGATGAAACATCTCCTAGCTGCTTAGCCTGTGCCTCAAACATTTTACATCAATGCACAGAAGCCTTCGAAAGGCATCACTCTAAACTTGGACAAGATCCTCCTGCATTAGTGGGCTGGATATCATGGCAGAGTGGAGAAAAGCACAGAACCCATGTTCTGAATTCCCCTCCAGCCCCAGAGCCTGAAGCAAAAGACCCCACTCACTGTTCCTATTTTCATCTTAGACATTTCTGAGGTACTTGTCCTCCAGTCAAGTGTTGCATATTGGATGTTCTATGCTGGCTCACCCTGTTTTAGGGCAATTCTCTCATCTGTACATCAAGATTGGATATATTTTACCATCTTACCAACCAAGCCCAAAAGATATAAGAATGCTATATTTTCAGACATTTAAGAATGCT
Organism: Grammomys surdaster; assembly: GCF_004785775.1. Taxonomy (NCBI): domain Eukaryota; kingdom Metazoa; phylum Chordata; class Mammalia; order Rodentia; family Muridae; genus Grammomys; species Grammomys surdaster. Next base: position 100,598 of record NW_021620749.1, on the reverse strand, counting down.
ATATTAATAAACATATCTAGTGTTATAAGTTTTGTGTCTTACACAGTTGTTCTCATTCATGTGAGAAATTATTCATTACTGTTGAACAGATACTTTGGGGGCGGGGTTCTTAGACAGTCTTGTATAACCCATGCTGGTCTTTAACTAGGCATATGGTCAAAGATAATTTTAAACTCCTGATTCTCTCGCTTCTATGTCCCAAGTGCTGGGGTTTTAGATGTATTCCACTGTGCCCAACTTTATGTGATATTAGGCATGGAACCTTAGTCTTAAACATTTTAGGAAAGCACTCTACCGACTGTGCTACATCTCCAGCTCACTGAAAGGTTTATAAACATACTTCCAAAGAATTGAGACTTTTGTTAAATTTCCAATATAATTATCTTAAATATCTGAACAAAGGGGAAAGGGTGTTCCAGAAACTCTCCAGTTTGTCTTTTCTCTTGGAAATGGCTGCTGTGCCCAGTACCATCGCAGATAGCAGTTTGTGGAGGTGGGCGGGGGGACTATGATGGTTACCTCCCAGGCCAGTTAAACCAGTAGGATCCATACTTGGCTGCCTTTCAGCTAACTTTGTGGTATAAGACTCAGGGCTATGTTGGAAGAGTGGGAGAGTGAGCAGAGTGTGGGGAGACATTTGACGCAGTATCCTGGCTCTATCCATTTCAGATCAATTTCCTGTCATGCCTGTAGAGCCCAAGCAAGGAGCCGATGAACCAGGAAAGGTACACACACACGCACACACACGCACACACATTTATTCACCCTCCTATCAGAACTAGCCTCAAGAAAAATCTCCCTTCCTTTCATCATGTCACTTTCTGGGCTTGTAGCTGGGTCCTTTTTCCTGTGGTTTTGCTTGGTCATAGCAACAGTTGCCAGCACGTTTAATAAAAGAAAGTGCAGCTTCTATGGGTAGAGAGCAACCAGTCAGCTCCCTTGAGTGTAGTCAACAGAAACAGCAGTATTGTGAAGCAGGGCCCCTTCTAACAGGGCTAACACTCCAACTCCCAAAGATACTCCAGCTAGCTGAGACACCTGGTAGCACTCATGAAGGTCAGAGCTGTGTATACTGAGCCTCAGCTGCCATCAGATCCTGCCCAAGACACTGGGCTTTATGGATTCACTTCCTGCTCATGGCAACACTGGAAGGAAACCATTATCTCACTTTAAAAATGAAGCTTAGTTTAGAGAGGAGGATAAATTAAAGTTACAAGAAAATGACAGAACCAATGTTCAACCCCTTCAGGTTCTTTGTGACCAAACTCAACTTCCTATCCTCCTTGGATACGATATAGATAATCTTGATATGATTTTTATATACCCCACAGAGGCAAGCAAATTTTATACTTAAAGTTTCAAAAGCTGGAAGTTAGAGTCGCCTTTATCCTAAACACAGGCAGAAACTTGCCTAAAGGAAGCATGTAGGCTCTTAAACCTGAGAGATTAGTCACTGAGGAACCCACTCAAGGAACAGTATAGAGTAGGTCTCAAGCCCATTCTGGGAACTACTGAGATTAATCCAGTCCTAGCACCTCTGTGGAGATGCCCAGGCAATCAGATGACCATCTGGAATGGTCGACATCCTAATGCAGATGCCCATCAATCAACAGGATGTGCCTTCAGACCCCACCCAGGTGACATCTGTTGATGAGCCTGAGTCACAGAAACACTGAGCAGGTGGTGTCAGCATCTGAGAAGGGCCACCTGCTCTAGGCAGACTGAGGAATCACCCATGATTCTGCCCAAGATGAACATTCAGAGGAATGTGCTTGGGTGACAGTCGGCTTCTAGCAGGTAGCTTGCGTGAGCTTCCCACAGGAGTTCCCAGGAGCAATTGCTTGTGTGATTGGGTGGGTTCACTGTCTGGAGCAAAAAGCAGGAATCCAACATGTGGAGATAATTCTCCAAAACTTTCTGTTTGCTGTGCGTTTTTCCAACTCCAAGGAATGCTGGTCCTCCTGTGCGTGTTCATCTGAAGTCTCATGGCAGAAGCCGACCTGGGAACTGACACTGAGCTTGGCTTACCATTCAAAGTAGTTTGTAGGGACTTAACTACAAACTAGAGCAAGTGAGAACCATGGTCAGAGGGTAAACTGAGGAAGGCAGATATGAACACACAACCGACAGATGCTCCCCCTTTCATGCACTGTGATGGACTACATGCAAAGTCTCCATTAGAGGTAGTCCAGGTTCCTTGCTTGCTGGGAAAGGTTTTGGGGGCCAGTTTATCAGAGCCTGCTAGCTCTGCCTCTGCAGCCCTGTTACTAAGGCTGTTCCCAGGGTTGATGCTCTGGTTGTACTATGCTAGGACTGTAGATGAACGTAGTTGAACCTCTCCATAATATCAGACTTTATTCAATAATAATGAGGTCACAAAGTTCAGTGGTTTTATAGAAGTAATTTGTCCGATAATCCCATCTACCTTGGTATTCTGGACCAGGCAGATGCAGGTCCTTTTAACCAATCTTAATTACTAATATTCATTCTTATATAACCCAAAGTAAACATACATTCATTCTCTATATATGTGGTTTACATAATGGATACAGGTTAAAAGAGGCTGCAGCAGAGTTCAAAAGGTCCCAGAAGTAGAAATAGAAATGTTAACAAAATCTGTTATAGATAGACAGTGAGCATGAACTCATACCAACTGTAAGGAAGCTATTAGTTTAGAGAGATCTTTAGAGAGTTAGGTTTGAGAACAAAGCTCAGAGTGGGGTAGAATAGACCAGAAGATTCAGATCCAAATGAGTGAACAAATGAGTGGGCAGGCAGTCAGGTGTGCCACAGCTGAGGTCAGATCTGAGGTGAAGCTCCAAGGAGAGTCAGGAGTTTCCTGTCTGTCTATCCCTGACACATGCTGGGTGTAAGGTTGGTGAGGTTGTGCCATCCTAGTGTTATATGTCCATCTTTGTATGGGGTCCAGTCGAGGGAGTTACACTCTTTTTTTTCTCTATGGCATGTCTAATAAGTTCTGATTTTCTTGATATGATTTTATACACCCCACATGCCTCGACAGTCTTATCTCACCCCGATACACCCTTTTCTATTCCCAGGAATAAATAATTTATCAGTCCAGGATGCATGAGTGGTGCCTGGAGGTGCTGCAGTTTGTAGGTCGTCCATCCAGGGACTACAGTCATCATCCTCCCTCAAAATGGAGTCTCCCAGGTCAAGATACAGCCTAAAAAAACATTGTTTTATACAGTCTGGACTCATTTACAATAGGGTACAGCCTAATCTCAGCAGCTAACTTTGGAATAAAACCTTGGCTGGATTTATAAGGCAATCCCCAAAGCCTGGACAGGCCTTGCGAGCTTGGCTACCCGACTTGGGGCATAGTATAGCATCTTTTGCCAGGGAACAGTGTGCATTCCTTATATTGATGTTTGTCCTGATTTCTGGCCTAAGGTTTTCTTTTGTGTGTTTTGTTTTGTTTTGTTTTGTTTTGTTTTGTTTTGTTTTGTTTAAAGACAGGATTTCTCTGTGCAGCCCTAACTGTTTTGAAACTCACCCGCTGGCCTCCAACTCAGAGATCCGTCTGCTTCTACCTCCCAAGTGCTGGGATTAAAGGCACACCACCAGAGCCTGGCTCCTTTTGCAATTTTTCCATTTATTTATTTATTTATTTATTTATTTATTTTATTTAACTTTACATTCTGATCACAGCTCTCACCTCCTCCTAGTCTCCCCTTCTGCAATTTTAAAACTTCTATTTGTGTATAGAAACAATCCAGAGAGAAAGTATTATCTTTAAGAATTAAAGGAGACCAGGTGTAGTGGTTAATATCTTTCATCTGGCACTAGAGCCCCATAAGCAGAACTATTGCCAGTTCAAGACCAGCTAGAGCTCTTTAGTAAAACTATCAAATCTCAACAAACAAGAACAACAGCAGAAAGAACTATGGTGGTATGCACTTGCAATTCCAGCACTTAGGAGGCTGATACAGGAGAATCTTGAACCTATGGCTAGCTCGAGCTATAGCAAGATCTGGTCTAAATAAATAAATGACTGAAGGAATTATTAAAAGTGCACACTAATTGCAAACTTATCTGTTGTATTATATAATGATGATCCCCAAATAGAACAATTAGACAAAACAGTCACTGGCCTAGAAAATACTAAGTACCTGTTTGATGCCAATTGCAGTCACCCTCTCCCCAGTCAGAAGCATGAAGCCTAGGTAGACCACTTAACCCAAACAAGAGTCTGGAGAAAGGTCATGCTTGAAACCAGGCTGTGCGTCTCCCTGGGAAGCAGAGGCAGCAGTTCCTGAGGCACAGACACACAGATGGCCCATAATACCTCATCTTCCTGGATGTTGATGGAGTTTCCAGAGTGATGCATGGCCACATATGTGAGTGCTTGAATCAAAGGTCACCTTTTGCAGCATCATTCTGCACAGAGACATGTGCCCTCTGGAATGTGCCCAGAGTCAGGGAGAACTCTCAGAGCAATCACTACATCTAGCTCCTTAGGTTTTAATGCCACCCCAAGTTTGTCTGCTTATCAAGTCTACTGGGCTCTCTAAGAGCCAGGAGGACAGGGTCAGGGTGAAAGTGGTCTAGTCTGTCTCCAGGCTCTTCCTCTAGGCTGAAGAAACACAAGGCATTAGGTTAGAAGTAACTGAGGGTCCCAGAGGGAGAGGAGGAAGTTCTCCTCTGTCCTGTCCATAGAAAGTCTACTTCTAAGCAGAATTAAGTCTTCCCTCTATTGTTTATACTCTAGATTTGTGTATCCAGAAGGAAGAGACAAAATGGCCTCAGGTGATCTATAGTCACACCCACCTGGGAAGCTGCTGGGTATCCAGCCAGCATCATCTGGCCGAGTCCTAGAGCTTCCATCTAAGGAACAGGAAACAGGCAGGCAGGTGGGTGCTTGTGCCCTCATTTATTTGAAGCAAGCATAGTGGTCACTTGTCACTGAGGAGAAAGTGTGTAAGGCCACATAGGAGCAGATAGAACTGAGACTCAACCCCCAACAGACCCTTCCAGAGTAGCAAGAGAAAAGATGCTATGGGAGAGGGGACTTAGGTCACAGTCAAGGATACTACTCTGGGGTTACACCCACACCAACTCATAACCTTAGGAATCTGTCAGAGAGTCTCGTGAAAGGAAATGCCTTAGACTGGGGTATCATAACAGAGACCCAATTGGCTGATAAGTCAATATCTGGAGGCAGTTTGGAGGCTGAGGCCCAAGGGTGGAATGTAGTATGATGTAGTTCCTGTGAAGGACATCTTCTAGTTGTAAATGGTCATCTTCTCAGATGTCTTCATGTGGTAAAGAGGGTGGGAGAGCTCTCCAGACCCCTTATTTATTTATTTAATCATTTGTTTGCTTATATTTTTGTGGTACTGGGGATATAATTTGGGGCCTAGAGCACGCTAGGCATACTCTACCTCTGAGTTATATATCCCCAGTTCTTTGAGGGTGGGGAGCTTTTTATAAAGGCACTAATCACCAGCCCTGCCACCTCCTCATTAACTTCCAAAGGTCCCATCTCCTCACCCTATCACATAGAGGTAGGATTATTTCTCCTCCTCCTTCTTCTTCTTCTTCTTCTTCTTCTTCTTCTTCTTCTTCTTCTTCTTCTTCTTCTTCTTCTTCTTCCTCCCCCTCCTCCTCCTCCTCCTCTCCCTCCTCCTCCTCCCCCTCCTCCTCTTCCTTCTCCTCCTCTTCCTCCTCCTCTTCTTCCTCCTCCTTCTCTTCTTCCTCCTCTTCTTCCTCTTCTCTTTTGGGTTTTTTTTTTTTGAGACGGTTTCTCTGTGTAGCCCTGGCTGTCCTGAAACTCACTTTATAGGCCAGGCTGGCCTCAAACTCAGAGATGTGCCTGCCTCTGTTTCTCAAATGCTGGGATTAAAACTGTACACGATCACCTGGTAAAGTTGGGATTACAATAAATAGATTTGGTTTGGGAAGAGAGGAACACAGAGTTGTCAGACTGAGTGTCCTTGGCACCTCTGTCAGAAGTCCTTCTGGAAGTCAGTTTTGTCGGTACCACAGACACTCCTTAGCTAAGGAGATTGCCCCCATAGAACCAAGTTCAAAGATATAGAATTCCTGGAAAAGCCAGCAGGAACAGCAAAGGCCAGTATTAAAACTCCCAGGATCTTAGTCAACAATAAATTTTGGACTAGCTCATAAGTAAACTTACCAAAAATGCTTTAAAAGGAATTAGAAACACTGAAGGAACCAGATGTTACGAGCTCTGAGTTTAGCTCTTAGAAACAGTGTGGTGTGGAAAAAAAACAGATGTTACAGCTTCCATTTGTAAGGAAGGAAGGAACATGAAGTCTGGCTTGAAGCAAGGGTTCTCAACAGCTAGTTGAGGTTGCACCAGGTGTATCCAGGTTCTGGCTTCCTACAAACAGCCCTTCACCAGCTGAAAATTCACCTCTGAAAGAGCAGCTGCAGTGACTAAGCCACTGTTCTGAGGACAGTGTCTTAGGGTTCCTATCGCTGTGATAAAACACCATGGAGAAAAGTGACTAGGGGAGGAAAGGGCTTATTTTTCTTACAGTTCCACACCACACTTCATTTACTAAAGGAAGTCAGGGCAAGAATGGAAACAGGACAGGAATCTGGAGCTAATGCAGAGGTCTCGGAGTGCTGATTATTGGCTTACTCCTCATGGCTTGCTTACCTTATAGTACCCAGGACCACCTGCCCAGGGGTGGCACCACCCACAGTGAGCTGAGCCAACCCAGATCAATTATGAATCACAAAAATGGCCCACGGCCAGTCTGATGAAGTCATCTTTTTAGTTGACGTTCTCTTTTCCCAGATGATTCTAGCTTGTGCCAAAGTGACAAAAACAAACAAACAAACAAACAAACCCCACAGTGAGTGTTCTTTTAGGACCTTGGTTTCACCTGCTACGCTTTTGGGAGTCAGTCACCCCCTCAATCGCTGTAGAGGAGGGGTGACCCTGCGCTCTTCTACAACCATGTCCACTCATATCAATCAAACTTCTCTGCAACAAAGCATGGAAATGTCCTCAAGGGCGAGTGCCAGGAGAGGTGCAAGTCCCTTTTTTTTTTTTTTTTTTTTTTTTTTTTTTTTGGTTTGGTTTGTTTTGTTTTTTCGAGAAGGGGTTTTTGTGTGTAACCCTGGCTGTCCTGGAACTCACGCTGTAGACCAGGCTAGCCTCGAACTCTCGAACTCAGAAATCTGCCTGCCTCTGCCTCCCAAGTGCTGGGATTAAAGGCATGCGCCACCACTGCCCGGCGCAGTCCCATTTTGTATTGAGAGAAACTCAGGGGAGCTGCTCTCTGCTCCATCCTGGGTGGATGGAGAGAAAACCTAGACAGGCTCCATAGGTGGATGTCAAAAGAACAAAGAAGATATACATGGCTGGTGAGAGCAGACTTGGCCCAGGAGTGCCAGGACCTAACACTGATGTTATGGGGATCCTCTGTCCTGGGAAGTCCCCTGCCTTCTGTAGCCCAAAGCACTATGGTGAGGAACATTTCCTAGGAGGAAATGTCCTTGGTTCCCCCAGCTCACTGGCATTCACCCTAGGACCATGGCTGTTTCGGTGACAGGGCCAGCTTTCAGGCATCTGCCAAGCCTGTGGGCACCTATGGCGGTCCTGAGCCTTCCTTGTCTTCTGCTGGTGACACACGGGAGCTGATGGCTCCCTAGCAGATCAAAAGTCCTAGAGATGAAGTGGGCTTCTGAAAGAGCTGGAATCAAAGCCTTAAACTAACCTCATTTACACATTGGTGAGAAATACTACACAAGATGTGGCCCACACTGAGTTCTATAAGACTGCTATGAGACCCTGAGTGACAGAGGCCACAGAGACGGTTCCAGAAGACTCTGTTAAAGTTGGATTTAGAGGAGAAAGAAGAGAAAACACAAAATAGCTATACCCATCCACACAGGAAGAATCCTACTCCTGCCTGCTTCCCTCCCTCCTTTTCTCCCCCCTCCCCGTGTGTGTGTGTGTGTGTGTGTGTGTGTGTGTGTGTATCTGTGTGTGTGTGTGTGTCCCAGCCTCAGGTGTTGTTTCTCATGCATCCTCTACCTTGTTTTGAGACAGGGTCTCTCACTGCTCTTCAGTTCATGAAGTCGGCAAGGTTTTCTGGTTAGTGAACCCCAAGGAATCCACTAATTTCTGCCTCCACAGGGCTGGGATTACAAGCACCTGCCACTCTGCCTGGCTTTTCATGATTTTTGGATCAAATTTAGGTCCACAGCTGGTTCCAGTTGCACTGTCTCTCCAGCCGTATCTTAGCTTTGAATAATGTCTCTGATTTGTCTTTCTCTGACATATTGCCACATTAAGTGAGGAATGAGGTGGGGCTTAGGGTTCTGGATGCTGAGAATTCCAAGACCATAGCTCCAGAATCTGAGAGGGCCCCATTCTGCACTATGATTCGAGGAACAGAGTGGGAGAGCTAGCAAGGCATGACCTATCTCTCAGGACACCCGAGGTAGCTGCAGATTCACCTCTCTCAGGACAGCTAGATACTCCCTGGGCCTCATTGCCTCAGCTCTCTTAAGGCCCACTGCCAATACTGTTGCATTAAGAGTTGTTTCCAAGGCCAGGCAAGTCCCAGGATTTGGGAGGCAGAGGCAGGCAGATCTCTATGAGTTTGAGACAGGTCTGGTGTACAAAGTGAGTCCAGGAAATCCAAGGCTATTACACAAAGAAACTCTGTCTCAAAACAAAAACAAAAACAAAGGGGGGGATGGGGGAAGAGTTGTTTCCAACATGATAATTTGAGGTATCTGAGTTGAAGATGTCTATTGAATGCCTTCTACGTCAGCCCAACTAAGATGTCACTGTGCTTGACTACCTCAGAGATGCCTATGAGCTGAGCACGTGTTCCCTAACAGCTCTGGGTGCTCTGCCCTTGACTTTGATGTAAATTGTTCTGATCTGTATTCTGGTTATCATGAACCCTTATGTGAAGTGAATCACACTAGGAACACAAATGAAAAAGGAAACCTGTGAGTTAAAGCATGAGGATTTGTACGAAAAAAAAAAATCCAGAGCTGGGTAATGACAGTGGTTGAGAGGCTGAGATAGGAGGATCACCATGAGTTTAAGGCTAGCCGCTATGTCTAAGACCTTGTCTCAAAAAACAAACAAACAAACAAACAAAAACCCTTAAGTATATTAGTTCTTTATTGTTCCTGTGACTATTTGACAAAAGCAACGTGAGGAAGGCAGGGTTTATTCTGACTCACAGTTCCAGGGCCCAGAGCCCATCATGGTGGGGAAGCCAAGGTGGCCAGACTTGAAGCTTTGAGGGAAGCAGGGAGTGTTGAATGCTGGTGCTCAGCTCTCCTTTTTATTTAGTCTGGACCTAAGCCTACCAGATGGCACTGTGCTTATTAACCTAATCTCAAACCCCCCTGGCAGGGATAGCTAGCAGTTTGTTTCCATGAGTACTCTAAAGTCCATCAAGTTGACAATCGAGATCTCGTTAAGTACTCAAGGCAGACATGTGTCAGGGCTCTCTGGTTCTTACTCACCTGTCTTGGGTCCTCGGGGATCACACGCCTATGGTGGAGGCTGGACATTGTGTGCTGAGCCTCCACTTGTCACCCCAGGAGAGGAAGGAGTCCCTGGTGCTGTAAGGGGACATCACGACCAAACAAAACAAGATGTCTCTGTAAAGCAGAATGTTTGTGAACTCAGCTTTCAATGTTCACGCTGTCACTTCTTATGTTCTTCTTTCCATCTCTTGTTATAGAGTTTATGTTTGCTCCTTTCTGTTTTTATACTCCAAGTTTGTTACCACACACCCACAAGCATCCCTGTTTTGTCCTTACCCCTGTCCTACATGATTTCAGGCCAGTCTTCCTCTGCTGTCCCCCAAGGCTGCTTCTCACTAACCTTTGGAGAGAGCATTATGACCTGGCTGGGGGTCACAGCAGGATCCTGAGTCCCTGCTAATCTCCACATTTCCCACCCAGGGTGAGTTCTTGAGTCTTTCCTATCTACTGTTCTTTGTTTATGTTCTCTTCAGTGAAGGTTTTACCATTCCTCAACCTTTGATTTTTATCTGCAAAGATGATAGGCATCAGTGTGACTTCAAAGTCTTCATCATCTGGATGGATGTTGGTAGTCGAGGAGGTGTTAAAGACATGGAAGAAAAGTCGATGGAGACTGGCTGTGGGCCTGCATTCGGGGAGGTTGGTTCCCCAAGGATGGTGTACACAGCTTCATCCTGCCCACAAGTGTGCTCAGCTGTGGTTTCTTTCTTGGATACTAAACAGGTCACTGAATTTACAAAGAAAATAAGGCTACTTATTCCTGTTCATTCTTCACTCAGCATCCTAGAGACAATAGCCTATCTAATACCAGGTGTGCAGTCCATGTTCTGGGTCACACCTAAGAAGGGCTGTAATCTGCCTAGGGTTGCATGACTGATGGTGACCTCCTGACCTCCTGTTTGTCTCAGCCTCACTTTGGTACAACCTGTGCCCAAATGGACCCTGGCATCATTCTGCCTCAGCTACACCATTGACTGACTTTGTCAGCTTTTATAAAACAAACACATCAACAAGCTAAGTCTGGTGCCACATACCTGTAACCTGGGAGGTGGAGACAGAAGAATCAGGAGTTCAAGGCCAGCCTTGGCTACATAGTGGGTTAAAGTCTACCCTAGGCTATATTAAAACATGTCTCAACTCCCTCCTCAAACAACAATAAGGACAAAAACCTCGAAACATCAAAATCTGTAAGCGGAAGTATTTTCAGCAGCTGATTCTTTCCTGCCTTTCAGTTCAGATCACTTCCATGTCTGATCATTGCTGTTCACTAAGTGATGATCAAAAATATTTTAGGGACAGTGAAATGGTTCTGTGGGGAAACCTGCTGCCAGATCTGATTACCAGAGTTTAAGTCACAGAACCCCTATGGCAGAAAGACAGAACTGAGTTCTGCAAGTTGTCTTGGACCTCCACATGCAAGTTATGACATGTGCGTGCCCATTCTCTCCAAACTCACACACATAAATGAACAAACAAACAAACAAACAAACAAATGACTCCGTGGTTAAGAGTATGAATTACTTTTGCAGAGGATGTGAGTTTGGTCCTCAGCATTCACATCAGACATTTCACAATGGCCTGTAACTCTATCTCAGGATCCAATACCTCTGGCCTCCTTGGGCACTCATGGGCACATACCCACACATAGATGCTTGCATAATTAAAACTAATAAAATCTTTAAAATAAAGAATTTTAGATTTTTATTAAATATTCTTTTTAGTATTAGTAACACTCAAAATCAAAATGTGAATAACTGGAGCTGGAGAAATGGTTCAGCTCTTCCAGAATACTGGAGTTTTGTTTTCTGCACCCACACTGGGCAGCCTATAATCACCCATACCAATAACTCTAGGGGATCTAATGCCCTCTTCTGGTGTCTGCAGGAATTGCACCCACATGTCCATACCCACCCACAGACAGACATATAATTAAAAATAAATGTAAAAGAGAATCAATAACTTTAAATAAAATGTTCACAATCAAGAGAAGCTATTACACATAGAGATTCTCATTAATGATAAGTGTTATTATCAAGTATTAATGTCATACACCGTTATGTATTAGAGGCCTTATTAACAGCATTATGTAAGAACTGTCTCATCTTTGGTCCTAGAGAAATGGATCCACAGTTACAGAGTACTAGTTGCTCTTCCAGAGGACCAGCACATATGTGGCAGCTGACAACCATTTGTAACTCCAGTTTCAGGGAACCAACTTCCTCTCCTGGCCTCTGTGGACAATATTACCTTTTTGCTGCCTGGGTCCATGTCTTAAGAGGTGTTGGCTCATCTATTTTATTTTTTTATTCTAAGCAGGAAAGCAATTCCATTCATAGTAACTCATCTGACTTCTTAAGGCTTTTCATGTGTGTGTTTTGTGTTTTGTGTGTGTGTTGCATGTACATGTATGTGGTTGCATGTGGAGATCAATCTTAGGTGCTGTGTCTCAGGATCCATCCACCTTTTTTGAGGAATAGTCATTCACTGGGACCTGGTGCTCACTGAATAGGGTAAGGTGGCTGAGCAGTGAGCTCCATGGACCCTGTGTCCTCCCCAGCACCACCACACCAGAACGTCTTAATGTGGGTTAAGGAATTGAGCTTACATTGTTTGAAAGTCGAGAGCTTCCACAACTGAGCCTTGTTTGCTTTCTCTTAGCCTGAATGTCCTTTTGATGTTTTTCATCTCTCTCACACTTTTGTGGTTGTTGGAGACAAAAGTCTCATTATATAGCCCCAGCTGACCTGGAACTTACAGAGATCCTCCTGCCTCTGTTTCCTCAACTTGGGGACTAAAGTTGTGTCACCTGCCCTGCCCAGTCTCTAATTCTTAGTGCTCAATCTCTGGAGATTTTCCCTAATGTGCTTGCTTGTTCATTTACTCTTTGTAGTCCTACACAAGTGTGTCTGTCAACTCATTTCTTGATTTTTCAAATTTTATTTTTTCCTTAAAACTGCTGTTTGTTTCTCCTCAAATCCACCTGCTGAGCCCCAATGATGTCCTGTTACCTGTCCTGCTTATTGTACACTTTCTTCTTTCCTGCCTCTCTTCCTTTTACTCTTTCTGACCAGGTCTTATGTATTCAATTCCATGCTTACCTTGAATTCATTATGTAGACAAAGATGACCTTACACTGATCTTCCTGCCTCTACCTCCCAAACACTAAGATGACAGCCATGGGTTACCATGCTGGCTCAGGCTGTGCTAAAAATTGAACTCCTTTGACAAGATGGGAAGTGGAGACTGGAGAACTTGCTGGAAACTCTAGGGCCAGAGAGCCACTAGAGTATGGAACGCAGATGCAGAAACTAGAAACCGATCTTCAAGCAAGGAGGGAGAGAATCAGTTCCTAAAATGTTGTCTTCTGACCTCCCCATTTGTACTGTGACATATGCATGCCCAGACACACAATAAATAGATATAAGAAATTATGTCCTCATAGGCTCCAGTCCTCATGGCTGACCCTCAGGAGGCTGTTAGCAACAGAACAATTCCCCATTTCTGTATCTTGGAATCTAGTTTTCCTGGTTGCCCTGTGCAACCTTCTCCTTTGATCCTGCTTGCTTCATTTTTCCTTTCTAATCAAGGCTGACCTGACACTTAGAGGGGCACAGAATGTTCGTCTTCTCTGTTATCTGTGTTCTGGATAAAACGTTATCCTCCAAGAATAGGGTTTCTAAATTATGTACATTGTGAGGCTCAGTAGAACTCTGTTACCTCTTTCCACCATCATTATGACCAATCTAAGTATGTCCAGAGAAAGTACCCCTTCTAGCTGACCTGCACTACAAACCTCCCCCTGGTGGCAAGCACCACTATGCCCAAATTGTCACCCCTACCAGACAGTTCTACAGCAGTGTGCATGGTGATGGTGGTGGGGTGGGGCTGTAGAAGAGCTCCTAGTTCTTCTCAGAGACAGAACAGTCCTACAGCAAGTGATTTTGTGTTTAATGGAAGAGCTGGCAGGGTGTTTCACACTAGATGATTTTTGACCTTACCAAAAATTAAAACAGAAATAACATCCTACTTTACACAGTTTAATAATCTCCCTTTGACCTTTTGACAACTTTTTTCTTTTTTGAAAAAAATCACTACATGTTTGTGTATGTGTCTATGAGTATAGGCACACATTCCATTACATACATGTGGAGGTCAGATCACAACTTTCAGGAGTTAACTGTCTCCCTATACTACCTGAGCCTTGGAGAGTGGACTCAGGTTGACAGGATTGTTGCCTTTTATCTACCTTTTTTTTTTTTAACGACTAGTTTCATGTAGCCTAGGCTGACCTTAACTAGATATGTAGCAGAGGAAGACCTTAAACTTTATTTGGATCTTCTTGCCTCCATTTCCCTGAGTGCTTGAACTACAGGTGTCTTAGTCAGACACCATGCTGTGAAGAGACACCATGACCAAGGCAACTCTTATAAAGACAACATTTAATTGGGTCTTAGTTCCAGAGTTTCAGTCCTTATCATCATGGTTGGAAGCATGGCATCATGCAGGCAGATTTGGTGCTGGAGGAGCTAAGAGTTCTACATCTTAATATGAAGGTAGCCAGGAGAAGATTATCTTCCACACGCATCCAGGAGGAGGCTCTTTTAAACACTGGACAGAGCTTGAGTACTAGGAGACCTCAAAGCCAGCCTGAACTGTGACATACTTCCTCCATCAAGGCCACATCTCCTAATAGTGTCACTTCCCATAGGCAATCAGCCAAACCACCACAACAGGTGTGTGTTATTAGGCCCAACGTATGTAGTGCTAACCAGAAAAACAAAGGCTTCCGCATACTAGGCAAGCACTCTCTCAACTGAGTCCTTTGATGAACTCTATAGAGTTAACTTGCAGACCTACCTCAATGATCATGGAATCTCAAAGAATAAAACCTCTGCCTCTTTACATGCCAAATGTCCTTTTCCTAGTGGCACAGACAAAGGCTACCTACCTATCCTGACTTCCTGACGTCCCCAGTATATCAGACAAAAAAGCAAGTCAAAATGTGCTTGCTGTTTTAACAACAAATCGCCTTAGTTACTATTGATGAGGAGAATCCACATGGACTTTTTCCCCAGGTGAGCAAGCCAGATGCCACTCCAGCCTCCTCCTCTAGGGTGTAGCCTGGCCCCCAGGGCACCTGAGGAGTTGGGCACAGTAAAGGCTGCCTAAAGGCAGGGTGGCACCCATTCTCAGGCTATCAAATTCAAGTGCCAGGCTGTGGCTTTGGGGCTCACTGGAAGTGAAAAAACAGGGTTATTTGGGTTTACTGTGAAGACAATGTAAACGTCAAGCTCATATATGCGTGAGCCACTTCCAAGCAAGTTCTATAAAACTGTGACTGCACACATACCAAGCACTAGAGAAACACCATTTTCTATTCCATTCTCTCTCCACCCTAATTAGCTCTCCTATTCCTCTGTTCCAATGATTTATTTTAATTATACATATGCTTGTGTGTTCATGTGTGAGTATGTGCCCTGAGTACAGGTACCCTTGGAGGCCAGAAAAAGGGTATCACATTCCCTGGAGCTGGAGGTACTGGCAGTTGTGAGCTGCTCGGTGTGGGTTCTGGGAACCAAACTCAGGTCCTGTGAAGTAGCAGTGTCTTAG
Source organism: Grammomys surdaster (assembly GCF_004785775.1). Classification (NCBI taxonomy): domain Eukaryota; kingdom Metazoa; phylum Chordata; class Mammalia; order Rodentia; family Muridae; genus Grammomys; species Grammomys surdaster. The sequence goes on along the minus strand of NW_021620749.1, from coordinate 85,472 downwards.
GGTTTCTATTGCTGCAATGAAACACCATGATCAAAAAGCAAGCTGAGGAGGAAAGGGTTTATTTGGCTTGCACTTCCACATCTTAGTCTATCACTGAAGGAAGTCAGGACAAGAATTCAAAAAGGGCAGGAACCTAGCTAGAGGCAGGAGCTGATGCAGAGGCCTCGCATGGAGGAGTGTTGCTTACTGACTTGCTTTACATGGCTTGCTCACTCTGCTTTCTTACAGAACCCACGACCACCAGCCCAGGGATGGTACCACACACCACAGGCTGGGCTCTCACCCACTGATCACTAGTTGAGAAAATGCCTTACAGCTGGATCTCATGGAGGCATTTTCTCAGCTGAGACTCCTCCCTCTCTGATGACTCTAGCTTGTGTCGACACAAAACCAGCTAGAACAAGCAGTATGCACTCCTTTTTTTTTTTTTAAGATTTATTGATTTTATGTATATGAGTACACTGTCTTCAGACATATCAGAAGAGGGCATCAGATCCCATTACAGATGGTTGTGAGGAACCATGTGGTTGCTAGGAATTGAACTCAGGATTTCGGGAAGAGCAGTCAGTGCTCTTAGCCACTGAGCTATCTTTCCAGCCCAAGCTGTGTTTCATCCCTCCTCCTTGTATGTGTATGCGTGCAGAGGACAACCTCAGGTGTTATTCCTCAGATACCATCCATTTTGTTTGTTGAGATAAGAGTCCCTTGCAGGGCCGGGCAGTGGTGGCGCACGCCTTTAATCCCAGCACTTGGGAGGCAGAGGCAGGTGGATTTCTGAGTTTGAGGCCAGCCTGGTCTACAGAGTGAGTTCCAGGACAGCCAGGACTACAAGAGAAACCCTGTCTCGAAAAACCAAAAAAAAAAAAAAAAAAAAAGTCCCTTGCAGGGGGTTGGAGAGATGGCTCAGAGGACTTGGGTTCAATTCCCAGCACCAACACACAGTCCACAACTGTCTGTAGTTCCAGTTCCAGAGGATCTGGCACCCTTACACAGACATGCAGGCAAAAAACTAATGCACATAAAAAGAAATAAATCTTTTTTTTTTTTTTTTAAAGTCTCTTGCTGTACTGGAACTCAACAAGTAGACTAAGCTGGCTGGCTGGCAAGTACCATCTACCTGTCTGCCTCCCTGATGTTGAAATATTCATTGTAAGCCTTTTTCCACCCTCAGCTTTTAGGTACATATTATTTATATTACTAATTTATTTTGACATAGGCTTTCACTATGTACCCCTGCCTGGCCTGGAACTATGTAGACCAGGCTGGCCTCAAACTCAGATATCCATTTGCCTGCTTCTGACCTCCAAGTGCTGGGATTAAAAATAAGTGCCACCATGCCTGGCAATATGAAGCTTTTTTCTTTCTTTTTAACGTACTGGGGATAAAACTCAGCTCCTTGCAAGGTAATTATCTTTCCAGCTGTATGGTGTGTGTGTGTGTGTGTGTGTGTGTGTATACGCATGTGTGCACACGTGTTCCCTTTCAAGTCTAATTGCTTGAACAACCTAGCATACCACATTTGAGTGCCATTGAACATCCATGCTTCTCCTTTCTAACTCCCAACTAAAGAAACTGAAGAAATGGCTGGGTTCAGAAATCTAGGAGGAAAAGAATCCCATACGGCAACATAATATCTTATGCTCCAAAGCAAAATACCTGAAGGGACATGTGGACTAATTTAAACATTAAATAAAGACAAAGGCAACAGGCTCAAGCCAGTTAGATCAGAATCAGTGGCTCCACAGCACACCAGAGTAGACAGGTAAGTTAGGACAAGATGGTTGGGATATGTGAGGGTTTTTGTTTGTTTTGGCAAGAATGAAAATCCATAAATAAATAAAGCAAGGCTGAGATGAGGCAATCCCCACTTGGCAGTGACTACAAAATAAAAAGAACTTAGGCAATAGGCAATAGGCAAAACTACAGGGTAAGGTTGAGAAAAGGAATGGGATTTTGGTCTCAAAACATCTCCCATAAATTATGTTCTGGCTGCAGAGAAGCTGGGCAGGGTCTGCCTCAGGCACAAGACAGAAAGGCACATACCAGAAACAGGGCAACTGCGCTACAGTTGTATATATGTTTGTGTCCCCATGATGGGATGTGAAGAAAACAGTTTCTGAGATTTTCTGGCACCAACCACATGCATGGGGAGGATAGGTTCAATCAAGGGACACTCTATCAAAGGACCAGCTCACAGGTTTTTTCAAATGACCAAGACTATAAGAACCATAGGTTAAGGAATATCCATATGGAAGAGGACCAGCTATGAGTAGGCTGCCTAAAATTGGAAATGGAATAAAGTGAAAGCAAGCCTAGCTCTGGCATCTTGTAAGAACTTGGTGTCAGCTGTTATGTTTCTTCTTAGGGATAGTCATGACCTCATTTGAGTTGCACTCTGAGAAGCACCAGTGACTTGAACCTAGCATGTCACACATCTGTGACTGTAGGTAGCACCTAGTGGTACTTAAATATGAGGGGCTTGCCAGTCTAAATCTGGCTATATTTTCTGTCTGGAAGTGATGCAAGCAGCTAGCTCTATCCACCGGTGTAGGAGTTTGCCCATTCTCTTTGTGCCCTTTCTCTTACCTTGGTGACATACCCACAGCCAAGTATTTGCAAAAATAAAGAGGGACGATTTCCCTGCGATGGAGGAACTGGAGGAGTCTCATTACAGTGAAAAATGTTACAATTAGGAAATGAGACTAGAAAATAGTGTCTTCAAATGGATCTGAGCAGGAATTGTGGGACTGCATAAGGGTATCCTGGGTCATGGTTGAGCAGGTACTTAGAACCCCGAGATTCTCTGTGGAATTCCTCATGAGAACCGGCAGGAGTTTGGTCCCTCCCATCACCTAAGATCCTGAAAAACAGTCACAGATCTCCATAGAGTCACCCAGGCGATAGGCCTCAGGCCTTAGAGATTTACATACTAATGAAGGCCAGAGGGCAGAGCAAATTAAACATTCCTCCCCCAGATCCTCCCCTAATCCTCCCCCTTTCTCCCTCCCTATATAACTCGGGACGGCCCTGAGTTTTGGGGGTACGCCTAGATCCATCTATTATCCGTCATGTCAATAAACCTTTTTGAAACCAAGGACTTCCTCGTGTTACTGGGGCCTGCCGCCGCCAAGGCCCTCAGGCCGCTGGAACCGTAGGATCTTCTTCCCAGATGTGGGACCTGCCATGGTGGCGCAAGCTTGCGCCGCTGTGGCGGGCCTTTTTTAAATTTTCCCCACAAGGAATGACACAAAGCAGACAGGTATAAATGTCCATGCATCTAATCTTAATGTTTACATATCTGTGGTACCCCACATAACTGAGGGCTCCAGCAACTTAATTCCACAGGCAACTTGGAATAAGGGTGGAGGTGAGGAAATCAAGTGTCCTTAAGCTCACCAGCAATGTCCCCCCCCCATCATCCTGACAGGAGGATCCCCTTCACTGTCACCAGCACCACTGGGGATTTTCAAAGCACAGACACCAGTGCCACCACAACTCAGAGAAGAGCAAAGGTTTATTGACCCATCCATTGCTGGTCACCATTAAACACAGGACAGAACTGGATGGAGTAAGAACTGAGCATCGTTACATACCATATACCCCTATCATACTATGTATTTGAAGTCCCCAAAGGTTATTTCTACAAAAAAAAAAAAAAAAAGCTGAGCAGTCTATTCTGCAAAGGCATGTAACAACAACACGTGCACACAATTATAAAGCCCATTTGCTTTCAGTTAAACAGAATTTGATGAAAAATTGTTCTCAGGACAGTTTGGATTAAAGCCAGCTGCAAGTGGCCACCTTCTGAGAATCAATATTAGCCAATAACTATGGAGATTCAAATTGTGTGCACAAATGACCCAAGAATGTGGAATTCAACTATTTAAAAGATTTATAGGAAGATACTTCTGATTCCCCAAAGCCTGTCTCTAAAAGGAATTTTTTAAACACCAGGTACTAACTTCTCTCTCTTCGCTAGACTCTGAACCCCAATTTAGCTCCCTGCCCTGGAGAAAAGCTCGATCTTCCCAGTTAAGAGTCCTCACTGAAGAGCATGCTAAAAATCACAAAAAATGTATCAAATGTCTTAAAGTGCTAAAGCCACAAGCAAGGAAAATCTACTTGAATACTTTTACTTTTTTTTTTTTTTTTTGAAGACAGTATCACTATGCTACTCCTGGGCTCAAGTGATCCTCCAGCTTAGCTTCCCAAACAGAATATAGTGACAGTAGGTACATGCCACCACATCTGGACTAAGTCTGCTTTTAAAGAACACTTAGTAAGGATGTGCACTGGTAGTATTTGAGTCAATAATGCATTTCACAACTATTCCCCAAACACCAGTCAGATATCAGAAATTAACAAACTGACTTTGAATGTTCTAATTAATGGGTGGGATTTATGAAGAAATCTGAAGAAATGAAAGCTACTCATTTTTATAATAAGGAAACGCACCAATTTCTCTTCTCTTCTCTCTCTCTCTCTCTCTCTCTCTCTCTCTCTCACACACACACACACACACACACACACACACACACACACGACAGCCCAACTATAGGGAACAGAGACCAATTTCAGGCCCACTAGGCCTGGGGAAGTAGTGTTCAGGCTCTGTCCCAAAGAAAGGACTCGTCATCTCAGTCACCATTAGCGCCAGTAAGGGGCTACATGCAGGTTCAGGTGGTAAGCGACTGAGTACCAGGCAATCTTTTCAAAGAGAACAAGGACACATTCTAAAACAGAAAAGCAGAATACATACAGCCTTGGCAGAACCACAAATGTATATGAACTAGTTTTAAAGGGAGATTTTGCTAGCAACCTGGAAATGCTAGCTCTATTGCTTACTTTGAGTGGGAAAAACATATTTTAGGTACTCAATCCTTTCCACATAAAGAAAACAATAACAAGTTCACAAGTTAACAAAGAATATATTAAAAGTTTACATTCTTTCCACAACTGCATTAAAAAAGCAGGCATATTAATTACAAGAAACAATGAGCTTTCTATACTTGTAAAAATTAATACAATCAGAAAAACATTTACAAGAATATCTTTACTATCTAAAGATTTACAATGGTGAAAGACCTATTTAATTCACACTAAACATCTGCCTGCTAGCTGAGATAAACATTCTCTAAAAAACTGTTTATTGAATAAAGTGATTAATGTTTTTTATTACTTTGTTTCTTAGCACTTGAAATAGTTACATGAATGGAAGGATAGTGTTTGAGATCAAAATAAATTCTTGCAGCCTGAGGTTTTTTTAAGATACAGTATAAAAAAGCAATAGAAAAACCACAACTGCATTATAAATGTTTTTGGTTCAAAATTTTATTTGAAATCTTATGTTTTCTTCCTAGACAAAAAAGGTGACAAACACTGGTAATTTGTAAAACCTAACAGATATGCAGAACCTGTATTTAAATCAAACATACTTTTTTCTTTTCTCTCTCTCTTTTTTTTTTTTTTGCAACAATGTTATTTTATAAATCTTCAAAAATGTAGCATAGGTTCAAGTCTTGGGGCACTGAGCTGGCAATGCCAGGTTTGGAGGTTATCACTCTGTAGCTACACAGGATATGACCATGCAGAGAGATGGTCTTAAAAGAATAACACTCTGAGGAGAGACTATTCACTCACCACAGGAAATAAGTTCAGTGGACAGCTACCTAGCCTGGCACTAACTTCATTCATTAAATGATGGACACTTTTAGTTTATCTCTAAAATGCATAGTTCAAGAAAGCAGACGGCAGGAATTAGTAACTGCAACCTAATTTTATTTCCCTTCTTCGCTAAATTTAAGAAACAAAATAGGAAATGCAGACATATTTAGGAATTTCTGATAGCTTTTTCAAGTGAAAAGATAAAAGGCAGAATTCCACATATAGCTTCTATGACGTACAAAGTCAATTAGTATTTTATTAAAAAAAGTTTCAATATAAAGGTTGCCTTTGCTATCACAGGTGTAGAATGCTGGTGAGTCAGTGTCTCTGTTAGAGCACACCTTGAAAATGTGAAGAAATAGCTTGCAGCAAAAGTGAATAGGGAGTTTGTGTCCCCCTAATTTCCTTTCCAGGTGTGATCTTCCCTTTGTCTTTTGAAATATTTCACTGAACTTGGGATTCTGCCTATGGAGAGGTTTAATTACAACCTACATGGAACAAAACAAAACAAAAAACAAAAACAACAAAACAAGAAAAAACAGAAGAGGAGCCCAAACCCTAAATACCAAATCAAGTAGCAAAAACTAATTTTGGACCCTTGCTAGTGCTTTAGTACACATCTGCATATCATGTAGTGACATTTTCACTGCTATCCACTCCAATACTCCCACAGAAGTCCCCACAAAAGACAGGCAGAAAATGTGTATGTTGTGTGTTCAGTTCTTGGAAAGCACATGGAAGCTGCAACATGGCATCTCCTCCAATCTCTGAAGCCTCGAGAGAGAATGGTGGTTTAGGATGTGGTAAGGCTATGCTTTGCTAACCTCATGATAGCACTGCTTATCTTAATGACACCTGAGTTTCAAGCTGACAGAGAACAAACACTGTTAGTTCTAAAGCGCCAATCAGAAGCCATGCTACTATGCAAAACGTATCAGAAAACATACCAGAGTTCAGCAGCTTTCACAACTAACCTGTTGCAGCCGACTGCAGAGCACCCTACAAATATGCTTCTATTACTCTGCCTCCCTTGGCATGTGACCATCACTGATTGTATGAAGTGATTGACAGATCGTTCTTTTATTAAAAAAATCTAAGTGTAACTATTGCTGATTCAAATTCTCACAATTTTCATACAAAAAGAAAGTTTCATAGGACTACAAAATACCAAATATTTTTCTTATCAAGTATCAGGATAATTTACTGAACTTGGGGCTTGTCTTTTCTTATTGCTAAAGTATTCTAAAATCTGACTCAATACTGCAAATGACTCCCCTTCTTCCTTGTATGTTTTTGGCCTTAGAAACATGGCTAAACTTAGGTGTCTGCAATAATCAAAAAACAAACAAACAAACAACTTCCTGAGCATCCCACTACCCAGAAACCAAAAGCCTCAATCACCAACATTACCCCAACTTCAACAGTAATAGAGTCAAACCCCTGCTGCTGAGGTCCAGAAAGCTGTGAGGTCATTGCTAGCCAATATTAATTCATCCCAAACTTAAAATTCAAACATAACAATTTCCAACCTTTATTATTATTATTTTTTTCAAATATTCTGTCTTAGGATACAGTTCACAAGCCAAGGGCCTGCTGCTTTGTGACAGGTGAGAGGGGTAGGTCCTTTAATTGTGTGTCTGCTCATGACTCCAGAGACTGAAGGCAGTCTTGAATGTCCTATGGCAGAGCTTACACATGAACTGTCTTTTAAATGTGATTGCTGAAAGGGGTGGGGCGTGGTAGAAGAGGGTATCTGACTCCTGGGGTGCAAACAGCTTCTCTGTAGCTGGGGCTGGGTTCTCAGGCAGGCCCGTGGGGCTGTCGGGCTCCAGGGGCTGAATCTTGGGCAAGGGTGGTGGAGGTGGGAGAGGTGGTGGGGAGGGGGAGTTTGTGGGCACAGGACACACCTCTGACTCTTTCTGCACAGGCTCCTCTGTAGCCTGAGACATGTGGGACTGGAAGTGACTCCAGAGCCGGAAGTTGGTACGGAAGGCTTTGTGGCATACGTGGCAGATGAAGGGCTTCACGGAACACAGCAGCTCCTGGTGCCGCTCCAGCTGCTTGTGTGCCGTGAACATCTTTCCGCATTTCTCACAGGGCCATAGGCCGGCCTCCTTGCTGGGGCCAGACTCCCTGGGAGCTGCACTAGCCTCAGGAGCCTCCTCCTCAGCCTCCTCCACAGGCTCCTCTTTGACTTGGACTTTCAGTTGCTTTGAAAGACTCAAGTCTTCAGGGAGGCAGGAGGAATCCTCAGAATCGAAGTTCACTTGCTCTGAAGAGTCGCTAAATGCTGTATCCTCCTTTGGAGTGGCCACATGGTTTACCTTGCTGGGCTCAGTCTGAGGCCTGCAAGCAGCTGCCACTTCACCGTTGTGGTCCAGGGTGGCCAGGGCGAAGTTTTCTGCTAAAGCCATGTTGTTCTGGTTATGCACTTCTACCTGGTGCCGCCAGATGCTGAAGGAGGACTTGAAGGTGCGCATGCACTCCAGGCACGTCAGCTTTTTGAACTCACACCTGTCCTCATGCTCCTGCTTCAGCGCGGGGGAGAAGAACCTGAGGCTGCAGTAAGGGCAAACGGTGGCGTTCCGGCACAAGCGCTCGTGGTTGCCTTGCTCTAGAAGAGAAGAGAGCTTAGCATTACAGAGGCGGCACGGGTAAACCTCCTTGCTCTCTACCGCGCTTGCCAGAGCCCGCTCTTTTGGCTTAGCAGCTCTGCTTACTCCGAGGGGCCTCTCTCCCGGGTGCATCTTTATGTGCTGCTTAAACTGAGAGAGAAAACGGTATGCTTTGCCACAGTAGGCACAAATGTAGGCCCCTTTGGCTCGGGAGCGCAAGTTCCTCTTGATGACTTGCTGTGCTGGGGAGCTACTCTGTCCCTGGAAGCCAGGCTTGCTGCGCCTCAGCTTAATGATCAGGGCCTTCTTAATCTCCCTCTCTCTCACTATGTCAATCAGCTTTCTTTGGAATTTCTCATCCAAAACTGCATGGGAACTAGAGGCTGGCGATGGGTTCTTCACTATGCCGTGTTGGGTCTGACAGTGTGTCCACACTTTGAAGTTGGTATGAAACCTCTTGTGACAGATGTCACAAGCATAAGGCTTCTCTGGGTTATGGTACATGTTAACATGGCGGTGAAGACCCGCGGTTGATCTAAAAATCTTAAGGCAATGTTTGCATTTAAATTTTTTGTTTGGTCTCGTCCCCTCCAACTCACCAAACTCCTCTCTGTTTAAGTCAGAATCTGGGAAGTTGCTGTCAAGGGAAGGAGGGCTCCTGCCCTCTTCACAGTTTTCTTCTGAGACAGCAGGCCCGTGTTCATTTGCCTTTGCCTTCTTCAAGGGTGACCTTCTGTCCGTCTGGAACCTTCTCTTTGCTGGGAGTCTGCTCATATCTCTCTGGTCTTCCTCTGTTTTGAGGGGCAGGTCTCTTACAGCTGCTGCTGCTGCTGCGTCTCCTCCCACAGTGACCCGAATGATGTCTGAGGGGTCTGACAGTGGGCTGCTGGGCTCAGTCTTAATACGTACCTCAGTCACAGGGGAGGCCTCCTCCCTGTCTGTCGACTGAGAAGCACTAAAGGACCTGAGGCGATGAGGCTGGAGCATTTGAGGCCTGTCATCCAGGGCTTTTTTTTCACTGCAATCTTTTAAAGATGACTGTTGAGACATCGCACAGAACACACTGCCCGGTGCCTCACTTGCCGCTGTGGATGGTCCCTGGGATGACTTCAAATCTATGGAGGGGGAGTAAACAGGAACCTGGCTGTCCATAGATAGTGACCGCCTCAGGAGGCTCTTCACTAGTGGGCCACTTCTGTCAATGCTCTGGTTTGCAGAAGCAGGTCCACCAGATGGGACCACCAGTCCTAGCTTAGAGTAGTAGAGCAAGTTCCTGTCCTCCCCCTGACCGCCTCCTTTGCTAGTTTCTTTTAAGAGATATGGAGTCTCTGATGAGCTATGAAGAGACAGAACAGGGGGCCGTGGTCTCTTCAGAGCCAGCTCTATAGCTTTCCCCTTGGGAAGCTGGCTGCTCACCCCTGGTTTATCATCTGTGGCCTCCCTGTCCTGTGAAGGCTTTGGAGGCAGGACTGTATTTCTCTTTACCAAACTGCCCCTATTAGGATCATCCAAAGCCCCAGGCTGTTCCAGAGACTTTGCATATACTGCAGCACTATCCTTTGTCCAGCTCTTTTCAGTTAAGGACAGACTATGAAGCTGCTCTGGCGGCTTTGCCACATGTGGCTTACTGGTGCTGGTCTTGACTGAACCACTAGGGGAGGCCCGGGCAGCATGGCTGAGGTCCTGCATGGCTGGACCACTGGCTTTCCCTGGCACTTCGCTTCTGCCCTGACACACAATGACACTTCGCTTTTGAGAGCTGGTTTCATCATCTTCCACTGGCACTCTTTTCCTGTTGGGACAGGCTGGAAAAGGAGCCTGAGGGGCTTTGGCAACGATGTTGGTCAGGAAGGAGATACCAAGGCTATACCCCAGCTCCTGCACAGCAGCAAGGCTGCCCTTCTCCACAAAAAGGGAAGAAGAGTAAATGTAGTTCAGAACGTTGTCAAAAGCATCAGGCTCACAGAAGTCCAGCTGAAAGACAGTCTGTGCCTCGTTCTCCTTATTCGTGAATAAACTCTGGAAGTACTCACTGCTGGCAGCCAAGACGTTCTTATGAGCTCGGAACTTCTGGTCTCCAACAATCAGGAGCACGTCACACAGTTGTCCCTTGAGGCGCTCCTCATTGAGGGCACTGAGTAGGGAGATGGCATGTGCTGGATTGATGTAATGCAGTAGTTCCTCCATCCTGCAGTTTATCTGAAAGACAGAAGGTGAGGCCATCACCATTTGTATTCCATCAAAGGCCTGATCAAAATTAATAGTTATATACAGAGATGACACTTGAAAATTAAGTTGAGCATTTAGGGTCCTAATCCATCTGATGCTTAGTTACACTTACTTTATTCAGGAAATAAGTATGAATTGTCAAAGTGTTTAGCCTAGCTGTAAAGCTGATTAAGGGGTTTGAACTGAAAGATCACTGAAATTTTGTTCAAACCTAAAGATGAGAGAAAGCAGCTTGGTGGGTGAGTGTGAGCTTTGGGGCTAGACGCTAGGCTGTGGTGCCGGCTTCACACTGTGAGCTGATGCCTTCTGTACATAGGTCTGTGTGTGAAGTAACAACTTTAACTTCTTAAAAGGGTGTGGCAAAGATCAGATGAACAAGTATCTACTGTGAACACTCAACAAATGTGCTACTCACTTTCAGGACTACAAGAATAGGTTTAACTTAGTAACAAAGGAGAAGGCCCAGATCACCACCCCATCTCTGGTACTCTAAGCAAAAGCAGGCTTTTCATGTGAAATGATATGTGGGCTCTGCTATATGTGCATCTCCTTTCTGTGATCTAGTTTTACATCACTGTGTCTACTTACAGTATTGTCATGGAACTGGGGATGAGCTTGGTAGTAGAGCTCCTGCTTCGCACATGTAAGATTCATTACCAGCACCATAGTGTGTGTATGTATTTGTGTGTGTGTATGGGTGGACGGGGCACTGACAGAAAGAATCAGACACTGATTTTTTTTTTCTATTAGAATGTATCCACAGTGACTAGATACATCTTTGACAGATAATTCTAGAGAAGGACTGCTACTGAGAACCATACTCAGTACCAGACACAAGTCAACAAGTCCAGAGCTCCCAGCTCTCCATGGTCAGCCTTTACTAGCCACTTAGAGACTATGTTCTTTGGCATTTAGAGAGAACAGAGTGCAAGATGCAGACAAGGGTGTGGCTCTGCCACAAGAGATGAAGCTAGCACCCACCAGATTTTCCTTCATTCCTGCCTGCCTTCCTTTACGCAGCTCTTTAACTTTTAACAAGGGTTTGGATAAGATCCTTTTTTTTCTTCTAGCCATTTCTATTTCTCATTCACTCCCAGTTCACTATAAGAACCACATATCTGTTAACGACACATCTCATCTTTTACAGGGTCAGCAGAAAAGCACTGAGCTTAGACTGTCACAAGGCTGATTCAGCCATGCACTCACTGGTAGTCTGTAGCACTGAGAATTTCTGAAGATGTTGACACAGGGGAAACAGCAGACCAGAAGTAAAGATTGGGCAGACATTTGTCAAGTAGTTTTTGTTTTTTGTTTTTTAAACTCAACTTAATGGTTTGAAACCAGCAATTAAAAAACAAATAAAGCACAAGAAGAGAAAATGTCAGAAAATACTAAACGTGGCAAGAGCTTGGGAAACCTGTTTCAGTTACAGACAAACATATCCCTGTGTGCAAGCATGCACTCAGTTGAGCTGTAAAAGCAGTTTTTCTGGGAGGTAAGAGTCACATGTGTTCTTGGTTAGTCAGTCATTCTGAGCCTCAGTCTTTTCCCTACACAGCAAACAGAGACAGTAACAACTTCCAAACGATGCTACTGAGGGGCAAATGGGATGTTTATTCCATCACTGACTCAGCTCCTACAAACAGTACCTACCTACCATCCATTCATCCAGTCACTGAAGTACATTTGGGAAGACTCAACAAAGTAGGACATGAGCCTCAGGATTACAAAGAAAAGACAACACAGACTGATGGGATACTAAACTGGAGCCAAGAGAGGAGGGGTCATGGCCAAGACCACCTCAGGAGTCAGACTGTAAGGCTGCATAGCCGTGAGGGGCTTTTACTCTGTAGGAAATAGGGAGCCACTGGAGGATCATGGGCAATAAACCTGAGTTATGTCTTAATTATAACAGTTCTGGCTTCTTTGCAGATGACAAAGCAAAGGACATAGGAGAAGTCTACTGTCATGATAGCAGTAGCATGGGGTTGACATAGATTGTAAAGGCAGAGCCATTAAGTTTTCTAATGAAGTAACTACAGAGCAATGGGAAGAGTCAAGGATGCCTCCAAAGATCCTGCCAAGACAGGCAAAAGGATGGCCTTTGAGATGGATTTGACAGAGAAATTAGACTGCTTCCCTGACTCTTTTTTTCTAAGGTACTCAGTTCTGACATTCTACAGGTGAGTGACAACTTATCAATCTTACCTTTGTGCACATCTTTCTATTTCCTTTTCTGAGCTCCCTAGAATCTCTGCCCAAACATCTTTATCTAGACCACTGTATCAGGCTCTACTTTTGAGAGAGAAACCAAGATTCCAAGACAACCCAAAAATACATAGGTAAGCTAAGATCCACCTAGAATGTACTAAAATTCTACTAACCACAGAGGATGTAAAAAAGATAAGCAGAGATTAGTTTCTGGAGTTTAGTCTTGGATAGGAATAGCACACAGCAATCTGTTGACAATGTACATTATATAGATACAGAGAAATGTCTATGGATATCATACGTGATGCAGTACAAGTGATAGCCACTAGCACCAGGTGAAAGGCAGCCAGACGAGAAACCAAAGCATGGGGTAGGGTCAGGTAGAAAAGGTGAGAGGACCCGCAAGGGACAGGGACAGTATATGCAGTACCACAAACAAGAGAGAACAAGAGTCATCGTAGGAACTGTCATGATGACCCTGAGATAGACGAAAGGGCTCTGGTAATCAAAATGAAGACACTGGAGATCCTAAGCAGGGAAGTGACACCTGCTTCTACAGTCTCTAGAGAGACTGAAGAGAAGGCCAAGAGGTATGGATTCACCTTCACTTATGGGTGGCTTTTACACTTTAAGTCAATTATGAGGATTTGAAAACAATGGCTCCAGTCCTGGTCTACCTGCAAACAAGGACTATTTGAATTCTTGCATTTTGACTACAGCAAGTGTAACTGCTTACTGAGTTTAGCAACTAAAGTATAGAAACTGCTTGAGAGATCAAATAAAGAGAAAAGGCAGAGCTGCGAGTGTTGCCTGGCAATCTAGCACACTGTGGCTGTGGAAGTGCAGATGAATCCTCCAGACCTGACCCTCTGACACCTCAGCTGCTCAGCCCTCACAACAGCAGTTGTGCTGCTGGGCGTACTTTCTCAATGAGTGTTAAATAGCAGACTTTTTCCTGCATGAATTAACTATAACTCAACAGCAGCAACAAATCTCATGTACAGACCATGAATCTATCACTGTCCCTGGCTTGCTCATAGACACCTGACTCATTATGCAGAAATCCCATCAATCAACCATGACAGAAAAACCTGGAAGGAGCAGCTGAGACAAACTCCCCTGAAAAAAGATTATTATGTGGATCTCCCTACAAATACCTTCCAAAACTCTTCCCAAGATGGTTCTACTTAATGTTTTCTGAAGATTCAAAAGTGGGAGAATGGAGAGAATTGTGATGGTGAAAGCTCATGGCAGACAGCTATCCATGGGGAAGTCTTCAGTCTACTGCCACCTATCAGGAATGTAATCTTATCAGGACTGCTCATCCTTTCTGAAGAGTAGTAGTGTCCTTGCCTGATCAGTGTTAGCCCTACCTATACCACGTGTAAATCACATGAGGCATAAACAAGGCAACTTGTGAAAATCCCAGTCTTCAGAGCAAATCCCACCTGGCAAGCACACATGTTTCTTCTCTCTTCCTCTCCCGAGTGTTTGTGAGCCCGCTGTACACTTTGCATCAAAAGAGGTGCTGATGATGGGAGGTGAACTCGTTGGCTGGCTTCCTGTTTTCCTGCACCTCACATTCCTGTGACTGGGCAGACAACAATGTGATAAAGAAGGCACAGAATGTGGAAGAACAATGATGTCAGGAGGCTATCAATGTGGTCAGGAGGTGGTAGGGTGGATGAGTGACCGGTGGGAATCAGGAAAGGCTTGGGATTCACTTGATACTGATGTTAAAGCCAATGACTCAGAACTTTCAGAAATTTTATATGGCTCAGACTTAAATACTTTTGAAGTTTGCCCTGGCCTCAAGTCAACTCCCTATAAGGACCCTGAAGCTCCTCACAGCTGGACTCAATGAAATTACTTCATGCCATCACACAAATGCCTCTGATACACTAGATGCTGAGGTGAGACAACTGTATCTTAATATAAATGAATTCAACCCAAGCATTTCCATCCTTATGCTACTTGGAATGAGGACTTTGGAGTTTAAGGAAGGTGGGCAATTTTGGAATAGAGTATTCTGGAGACAGATGCATAAGAGAGGGAAGCACATAGTCAGAAACTCAACAGTGTACTATGAAGGGAAGGTGAGATGGAGATGAAAGGATTCAAAATGATCTCCCCTATTTCAAATTAAGAAACTGGTGGCATTGCAAAAGATCATTACAAAAGAGCTGGGCTCTGGGACTAGTCCAAAAATGCACACTAATAGCTCTGTGGGAAATGTCCTTTTACTACCCTAAGGCTTAGCTCTGGGAATACTGCCCCTTTGCAATGTTAAAGAATACTTACATAAGCCTAACCCGACCCTGGAACTAGAGGGATGTGTGCGACCATCCAACATTTAACTACACACACACACACACACACACACACACACACACACACACACACAGAGATCCATCCCAGGCTCTCACTCCACTTGATTTTACTACATGATGACAGGAAGTTGGCTGAGCTTCAGTGTTATCATCACTCACCTGGTAACATTGCAGACATCCTGAAATTATCTACAGTGCCTCTGGTTTCAAAGCCAGACAGGCTTAGGGGAATACTTCATGGTGTCAGGTTACTGGACTCCATTTCAACACATTTCAGCCTCCCTCTCTCTAGTTCAAATTTGGTTCAAGGGCAGATTGTCAGCCTCAGCCAGGAGAATGACTCCACTGTAACATAGTTGAGACTCTTAGCTATGCTACATACAAGCAGCCTCCGTTGGTCTGTTCTGGCCACTCAGCAGGCATTGCTTCTTCTGCAGAGACTGTCTGCATTGGTCTGGAAGAATATTCTTGCCTAGCAAGTACAACCTGATAGTTGTACCATAAACCCAGACCAACTAGAAACTTTTTCCCTAGACTATGGTTCATAAGAAGACAAAGGCAATAGTTGAGTGGAGCCAAGTGACTGATCTCAGTGTGGTCTGAGAGCTCAATGCTCTAGTGCCTGACTCGTTCATGGTTTGGTTGTCATTCCTAGCTCAAGGTTTTTTTGTTTTGTTTTTGTTTAAGCTTTTCCTCAAACCTCAAGAGTGATCATGCATTTTTTAATTTTCATTTTTTATAATGAATCTCCTTTTGAACCAGTCAGTTTCTGTTCTGGCTTATTTCTGCATGCTGCTTGCTCTTGTCCTGCCTTTCATGTTTCTCTTTTATATGCTGGATTCCCCGAGGAAGGCTTCCATTAGTGTCCCAGCACATACTCTCTTCCATAGATGCAGCTTGCTCACTGGCCCTCTACAAGTGCACGGCATGGTTACATACATCTGAGGGGTGTTAATTACATTCTTTACACAGGGATACTCAGAACAGACAAAGCCCTGTTGTCTAGAGATAAGGAAACCCCAAAAGTCAATTTCAATGTGTTAAATGTCTTCATGGAGACAGAGGTGTAATAGCTGGTGTAGTTCCCAGCAGTGCAAAGGGAACTCAGGAACCACCTTGATGTAATACTGATTAAAGTTATAGTCCTGACTATCTTAGTTAACACAGAACAGGCTAAATACAAAACCTATTTTAAAAAAAAAAAGCTTTAAGCCTCTTAGACTCTTGTATTCAAACTACTCTTAAAATTCTTTAGTTCCCTATTGTGGCTTTTTCCTTTTCTGTTCCTGAGACACAACCCGCCCATCGGACCTCCTCCACTACTCAACCTGAACCATCCAGATTTTGCCAAAACCCCTTTTGCAGCACAGCTCAAATTCTAATCCTTTAGGGCTAAACACTCCCAGCCAACATCCTAGCTTGTTTGTTGAAGTCCTAACTTCTGTACCTTAAAAAGGAATCCTATTTGGAGCTGAGGTCTTTAAGACACAGCTAATTAAGTTAGAATGTGCCTTAATTAAAAAAAAAGAAAGTGATGTCTCTGAACAAAGAATTAGATCAGAGACAAACTTGAAGGGAAGATTCTATGAGGACACACGAGGAAGCTATCTACAAGCCAAGGGAAGAAGCACAGGAAGAGTCCTAGCCTACCAACACCACTTTTATCTCCTATTTCCAGCTTCTATAACTTTGAGAAAATACATTTCTATGTGTAGGTCACTGGGTCTGTATACTAAATTAAAGCAGGCCAACTAAACAAACACAGTCCTAAACTTACTTAAGCTTAGAATGAGTAAGCAAAATACATCATGTAGCACATGTCTACAGTGCCAGTCTCTTGGGAAACAGAGGCAGGAGGATTATGAGTTCAAGGCCAACATAGGTTGCAGTCCCTTGTAAAAAAGGCAAAAAGCAAATGCCAACAAATGCAACAGTAGATGCAAAAGTTGTCACACAGAGTAGGTACATCATCACATTATGTTTACTCTCTGACACATGCTAGTTAGCTGTGTGTCCCACCAGGACTGCAAGCTCTTTAAAGTCCAATACATTACTTTTTGCACTCCTCATGATGTCCAAACTGGGATCCTACACAATACATATGTGATATTTTTTTTACTCTCTATGCCAATTTAAATAAAGAAGTAGAAATGAAGCCCTTTGGTTGCTTACTCTAAATAAAGCTGGCCATTCTACTGACCTGTTTTAGACTATAGCCCCCCCCCCAAATTATTATTTCCTAGAAACATCCAAACTATAGACTAGCATATAAGACTTCTCTGACTGATAGCAACTCATCTCTGTACCAAACCTGAACGGCTGTGGTGATGTGAATAATTATGGCCCAATAGATTCACGTGTGTGAATGCCTGACTCCTAGGGAGTGACACTATTAGGAGATATGGCCTTGTTAGAGTAGGTGTGGCCTTCTTGGAAGAAGTGTGTCACTGTGGAGGCAGTGAGGTCTCCTATGCTCTAGCTATGCCCAGTGTGGACACAGTCCCCTTCTGCTGACTTCAGATCAAGATGCAGAATTCTCAGCCCCTCTCCATCACCATGTCTGCCTGAATGCTTCCATGCTTCCCACCATGATTATAATGACTATAATAACTAAACTTCTGAAACCAAAAGCCAGCCCCAAATAAATGTTTTCCTTTATAACAGTTGCCTTGGTCATGGTATTTCTTTACAGCAGTAAAACCCACACTAAGACAGGGGCACTCCTTACCATCTTACCCACAATCTGCACTTCCAGTTTCTGAAAGCCCAAAGTATCTTTTCTCTCTCCTTTACTTGGCCACTTTGTACAGAACTCAGATGGAACTATAAAGCCTTTGTAACTCACCAACAGCAACCCTTCATCCCTCTGCAATAAGCCCATGGTGATTTCAATGCATCAGCTTTTATATGTGGATCCCTCAGAACACCCCATATGCTCCCCCAAAAGCCCTTGTTTTCACTTGTGAATTCCTAGCATAGGACTTGGCAGGTGTCTACCGTGTAAAGAAAGCGCACTAGACTTGAGGATTGAATTTGTTCACCTTTATCTCCCCCTAGTCTGTAGAGCCCAGCATAGGGCGTTTTCTCGCCTTTCCTGAGCTTTTGTGACTGCATTAACAATTGAACTGACCCCATCTGCATCTTTGCTCAGACTTCAAGCTCCAGCCCCTTCCTTCTGAACAGATCCATCTCAGTGAACTCACTTGTCCTACATGGTACTTGTGATTCACACTCTCACACCTGCTTGTCTTCAATCATCACCTTCTTAGGTTGGATGATGCCAGCTCTATCTCCTCTGGCAGAAAATGATTCTTTCCTTTGCCCTTTGGTCAATCTCTGATACCTGTAAATCCAGCCCTTAATCAGTTCTAGTACTAGGACAACTAAAACGGCTTCTCAGTTACCACCTTGTCTAGAGACCTCTATGCTCTTTTGTTGCTTTTACTGCTCTCATACCTAATATTCTCCACTACATAATACTTTCAATCCCTCAAGGGAGAGTTTTTATTGACAATTTCTATTTCCTAAGAATGACACTCCCTATACTTTCAATACATACTAAATAAAAACACTATGCTGTTAAGTGCAAAGCCAAAATAAAGAGTCATTTTGAGTAAGCCAATTTTCTACTTTAACGTCAATATTTAGGGGTAAGGTTAAGGGTAATGATTAATCACCAGAAGTGGAGGAGGGTTTTCAGTGGAAACACTAACACGGATTAACCTACTTTCACCCTCTGAAACAAGGTGGGAGGACCATGAAACAAACCCAGGAACTTATGACTCAGGGTCATGCTGATGAACAATCACCAGACTATGCTGTAACACAGATGTCCAAAGATGTAGAAGCGATTGGAGTTCATGCATCACACAAAAATTCCAAGCTTCAAAGGGTTACTCAGTGTCCCCCAACACCGGCCCTGTGTCGGGCAACCTTAGGGAATACCTGTTTAAGGCTCTCTGTACACGTCCTGCAGTGTGCGGTTCTCTAGAACCCAGAGCCTCAGGGACACACATGTGCATGGTTCTTTGACTACAAGGTGCAGTCTCTGCAGAGGGGCACTCAAAGGTGCTCTAAATAACCAAGCCTGGGAGATGGGGAGACCCGGCCAAGATGTGAGCTGCAGGGAGGTCTTCCGTGCTATGTCCCCGGAGGAGGGTCTTTCTCTTAAGAAAAGTCTCGGGCCCGAGGGTGGGAGTGAGGGGTACGACAGGGTTTGCATGGGCTAAGGAGATGGCCGCGGAGGTGCTGGCTGCCAGGCTGTCACGCTCCAGCCGCGGCAGGTGTGGGTGCTGCCACCGCCCGCCAGCTTCCCGGCCCCGCGCAAGCGCGCGCCGCCCGACCCAGAGAGCGAGCTCTAGCCCGCAGCCGCGTCTCAACGGCTCTGTTGGGGCCAGCGTCCCGGACCCACACCGCGGCTACTCCGGCCGCCCGGACCAGGATGAGCAGTTCAGCGGCCTGGAGGCTGAGCATGCGTAGGAGTGAGGGCGAGGCCAAATGCGGGCACAAAGCATGCGCAGTGCAAGGACACAAGCGGCTACGTGGGAGTCTGGGCATGCTCGGTGAGGACCGAGGCCCCGCGCACGCGTAAAAGGGCCGACGCCCGCAACCCACTGGTGGAGGAAAAAAAGGAGAGAAATCACCTCAGAGTTACGTCAGGAAAGGCCGCGTTTTGCGGAGTGGCCGTAGTCTCCGACAGGGCCCGACGTCCTCCTAGGGCGCGGAGCGTGACGGTTACTCACCGCTCTTCAGCCCCAGGGCAGGCGCCAAGCCCCTTTCCGCTCACACTCGGCTCGCGCAACCCGCAGCCTCCACTGCCGCTGTGATTCCATCCATCTTGAATTTGACGTCATCCCACACCAGGGATGAGGTCATCGCAGGCAGCGCTCGTCACGTGCGTGGCGCTGGGATTGGGTGCCGGGTGGCTGGGGGCGGGCCGGGGGCGGGCATGCGGGAGCGCGGCCGCGTTGGGTCCCGGGTGTGGGTGCAGCTCCAGTGAGGCGCGGGCCAGATCAGGGGAGCGCAGGGACGCCCCGAGGGTAGATATGTGGTCATGGGAAGCCCCTGAATGCGGAGCTATCGGAAAATAGTTCATCTGCATTTCTTCCTCCTGAAGAAAGCCGCAATGAACAAACTGGGCTCCCAAGTTCCCCTTATTCGCTCTGTGGCTTTTTTTTTTCAAACACATATCCAAACTTTACCCTTTAAAAATGATGTTGAAGCTGGGAAGGGTGGTGCATGCATGTAATCCCCAGCACCCAGGACACTGAGGCAGAATATCTATTAACTATTCTGAACTACAGAGTGAGGCCCTGGCTCATTTAAAACAAAAGACCAAGAACAGGCAACCTTTTTCCTGCAACACCATTTCTCTTTTAGCCTCTTTGAATGGAAATTACAGTTCCATTTGTCAGATGACTATATGCCAAAACCAGAAAGCTGGTTAACAAATGCCAAACTACAAATCCCAGCTGTGAAGAAAGAGTCTCTGGGCCACGGATCTTTTCTAGAGCCTGGAACATAGCAGCAGACAGTCTCAACAAGTGAAACTTCTATAACAGACTTTAAAAAGGCCTAGATCTTTAATTAAGTGTTCTGTGTTTCAATAGGTGTTCTGTGTTTCAAGAAGTGTATGATTTTGCTAATAAGAGCCTGATATGGATATCTCCTCAGAGGCCTTCAAGAGTCTGACATATTCAGAGGCAGATGCTCACAACTAGCCATTGAACTGATCATGGGGTTCTCAATAGAGGAGTTAGAGTGAAGACTGAAGGAGCTGAAAGGGTTTGTGGCACCATGAGGAGAGCAACAATACCAACCAACCACAGCTCCCAGGGTCTAAACCACCAGCCTGGGAGCACTTAGGGGGGGATCCAGGGCTTCAGCTGAATATGTAAAAGTGGAGGGCCCTGCTGGGCATAGGTGGAAGAAGAGAACCTTGACCTCATGAAGGCTGGATGCCCCAGGGGGTGGGAATTTTGAGGGTGGGGAGGTGGGAGTGGGGGGGTGTAGATAGAGGTTACATCCACAGAGAAGAAGGAGGAGGGGCGAGGGGATTGGGGGTTCCGAGGGGGTGGTGGGGGATGGGGTAAGGGGACAACATAGGAAATGTAAATAAATCATCCAATAAAAAAAAAAAAAAAGAAGTGTATGATTTTTCAAATCTGCTTCTGAAAGTGGGTTTTAGCTACATGAACCAAGGTTAAACAGCTTTATGAAGTGTGTGAGGGGTATGTGGGAGAAGGAATCTTGCATTAGGTAGATCCAAATTGGGGAGGGGGGAAACTCCAAATGAATAATGGAATATTTAGTTTCTTTCATTTCAAAACTATGCCCTTCAGAATTTAACACTGAAAGTTCTCTTCTGCAATTATTCAAGAGTTTTTTTTTTTTTTAATGTCTTTGTATTTTGAACTGTATGGCAGTTAAAGCAAGAAGTAGTCTTGTAAAGAGGGCTTTCAGAAGGCCACCTGAGTGAACATGCACCATTGCACCTCTTTTTAACATGAGATTCCTCTTGGAAGACAGACACAAATGCTAATGGAGTGCAAATCACTCCCAAGATCTGGAAAAGGCCTGGCACTGTACCAGAAGCACACTTTAACCTTGAGGAATACTCACTAGTCAATCAAGGCCTCCAGGCGGACCTGCCAGTCAAACTAAGAGGTGGGATCTTACGGGTGCCTTGTTGCAAGTTTCCAAAGTCTATACAGGCTTGAATGGTTCTCCTGCTCCAAGCTAAGCTGTTGAATGTTGTGAGGGGACCTCAGAGAAGCTCTGAAATTGAGACATGGTGAGCACAGGATCACTGCCCACAATGGGTAGGGGGAGGTGGCTGAGCAGTGGGAGCTGGGGTGGTGGGTCCTCTCTGGGCCTGGATAGGAAAACATCAGCCAGATGTGACCACCTGTAAGGTTCTTTGTGTTGCTCCTCACATGCTAGATCAGGCAGTGACCTCTGAGTAACTTCAGTATGATGGCTGATTCTGAATCTGCCCAAAACATTTGGACCAGTTGCTTTCTTGTAGAAACATGAGTGGTTTCTTTGAGTCTGGAGCACATGTATCCAACCCCTTTTGTCTTTTATACTATACATTGAGAAGACAGGTATAAATATGATAGGCCAGGTTTCATATGTTACTTGTTTTTTTGTTGTTGTTGTTAATTTTTTTCTGTTGCAGTTTTCATTTTATTGAATATTTTATTTATTTACATTTCAAATGCTATCCCCTTTTCTCATTCCCCCCTAAACCCCCAACCCCATCTCTCCTCCTCCAGCTTCTATGAGGGTGTGTCCCCACCCACCCACTCCCACCTCCCGCCCTCAAATTCCCCCACACTAGGGCATCTAGCCTTCACAGGACCAATTATGCCCGACAGGGCCATCCTCCCTTACATATACAGCTGGAGCCATGGGTCCCTGCCTGTGTGCTCCCAGGCTGGTGATTTAGACCCTGGGGGTCTCTGGTTGGTTGGTATTGTTGCTCTCCTCATGGGGCTGCAAACCCCTTCTGCTCCTTCAGTCTTCTCTCTAACTCCTCCATTGGGAACTCCCTGATCAGTTCAATGGTTAGCTGTGAGCATCTGCCTCTGTATAGGTCAGGCTTTGGCAGAGCCTCTAAGGAGACAGCTATATCAGGCTCCTATCAGCATGCACTTCCTTGCATCCACAGGAATGCCTTTGGTCTGCCTTTGGTGACTGCACATGGGATGGATACCCAGGTGGAGCAGTCTCTGGACGCCCCCCTTTAGTTTCTGTCCCACACTTTGTCTCCATATTTGCTCCCTTGAGTATTTTGTTACTCCTTCTAAGAAGGACTGAAGCACCTACATTTTGGTCTTTGTTCTTCATGAGCTTCATGTGGTCTGTGAGTTGTATCTTGGGTACTGCGAGCTTTTGAGCTAATATCCACTTATCAGTGAGTGCAAACCATGTGTGTTCTTTTGTGATTGGGTTACCTCACTCAGGATATTTTCTAGTTCCATCCATTTGCCAAAGAATTTCTCAAATTCATTATTTTTAATAGCCGAGTAATACTCCATTATGTAAATGTACCACATTTTATGTATCCATTCTTCTGTTGAAGGACATCTGGGTTCTTTCCAGCTTCTGGCTATTATAAATAAGGGTGCTATGAACATAATGGTGATTCCCCCAGATGTTCTTTATTGTTGAGAACAGTTTTTACTATCCTGGGTTTTTTGTTACTCCAAATGAATTTGAGGATTGCTTTTAATATCTCTATAAAGAATTGATTTGGAATTTTGATGGAGATTGCATTGAATCTGTAGATTGCTTTTGGCAAGATGACCATTTTTACTATATTAATCTTGCCAATTCATGAGCATGGGAGGTCTTTCCATCTTCTGAGATCATCTTTTTGTTTTGTTTTGTTTTTTGAGACAGGGTTTCTCTTTATAGCCCGGGCTGTCCTGAAACTCACTCTGTAGACCAGGCTGGCCTCGAACTCAGAAATCCGCCTGCCTTTGCCTCCCAAGTGCTGGGATTAAAGGCGTGCACCACCACTGCCCGGCCTGAGATCATCTTTGATTTCTTTATTCAGGGACTTGAAATTCTTGTCATACAGATCTGTCACTTGCTTGGTTAGATTTACATCAAGGTATTTTATATTATTTGTGACTATTGTGAAGGCTGTCATTTCGCTAATTTCTTTCTCAGCCTGTTTATCTTTTGAATAGAGGAAGGCTACTGATTTATTTGAATTAATTTTATATCCAGCCACTTTGCTGAAGTTGTTTATCAGGTTTAGGAGTTCTCTGGTGGAAGTTTTGTTGGGTACTTAAGTATACTATCATATCATCTGAAAACAGTGATATTTTGACTTCTTCCTTTCCTATTTGTATCCCTTTGATTTCCTTCTGTTGCCTAATAGCTCTGGCTAGGACTTCCAGTATAATATTGAATAGATAGGGAGAGAGTGCACAGCCTTGTCTAGTCCCTGATTTTAGTGAGATTGCTTCAAGTTTCTCTCCATTTAGTTTGATATTGACTACTAGCTTGCTGTATATTGCTTTTACTATGTTTAGGTATGGGCCTTGGATTCCTGTTCTTTCCAAGACTTTTACCATGAAGTGGTGTTGAATTTTGTCAAATGCTTTGAGTTTGTTTATATAGTGGATTACATTGATAGATTTCCATATATTGAACCATCCCTACATTCCTGGGATAAAGTCTATTCCTGTGATAAAGTGATTTAAAATCTGAATCTTGTTTTTCCAGTGTCATGGGGTATCCAGGACTTGGTATGGTGGGAGAACTGGGTTCTGATGATGCCAGGTAACCTTGGTTTCTGTTGCTTATGTTCTTGTGCTTGCCTTTTGCCATCTGGTTATCTCTAGTGCTACCTGCACTCACTGTCTCTGACTGGAGCCTGTCTCTCTTGTTATCTTGGTTGTGTCAGAACTCAGAATCCAGCTGTCTATGTGATTGTGTGATCCTGAGATCCTGGGTGAAAGAGCTCCTGGAACTCAGGCTGCTTCTTGGGTGTGTTAGAGCCACTGGGAGTCCAGCTTCCTCCGCTGCTCTGAGTGCAGTGGTTCCCCTAGGATGCATCAGGATATGGTGTCCTCCTGGGAGCAGACCAGCCAGGAGTCTGCCCCAGCAAAAATGACCAAGTGAGGGGTGAAAGAGGAGTGGTATTTGGGAGGGCGGGTTTGGTGGATTATGGATCCTGAGTGCCCCAGACTCCTGTTGCAGTTTTTGTATATATATATATTTTTTACTTTATATGTTTAGTGATTTGATTATTATGTGGCAAAGGGACTTTTTTCCAATCCATTTGGTATTTTGGATGCTTCTTGTACCTTAACAAGCATCTTCTTCTTTAGTTTAGGAAAAGTTTCATTTATGATTTCATTGAAAATATTTTCTAGACCTTTGAGCTAATACTCTTCTTCTTCTGTCCCAATCATTTGTAGTTTTTGCCTTTTCATTTGTTGTAGAATTCCTAGTTGTTTAGTGCCACGAGACTCTTAGAATCCACTTTTTTTTTTGACCGATGTATCCATTTTTTTCTATTCATCTTTAATATCTGAGATTCTTTCTTCCCTTCCTGTTCTGTGGGTGGACCTTGCTTGCCTCTGTAGTTGTCAGTGTACAGGCAATTTCAATGGTCTACTGTTAGGGTCTTAGCAACTGCTTAAGTCATTCCCTGCCTTCATCACCTGCTGCTGTTGCCAGGTGTGCTTTATATACATGGACCACCAGCTACAGCCACAACTGAAGGGTTGAAAGGCCAGCTATTAAGATGTGTCAATGCTGTTCTTTGTGTCAGTGGCTTGTCTGTCAGAATTGTGTCTTGTGCCTTGTTTTTTATTTTTCTTGATTATTCATGGAGGGAGATGACTAAAGAGAACTTGGAATCCTGGTACATTGGATATGCTGGAGAGTCATACCCACAATGGGCTTGGAAGATGTTCCAGCACCTGGTATAGGGTCCAGTGTGCCTCTGGTCTTAATTTCTGGGAAGGTTAGAGCAGACTTGAAACCCTAATACATGGCTCACACCTGCCATCCTGTCTTCATTTTCTCCTATATCTAAGTGGAGGGATCTGCTGAGTAACCTTTACCATCCCCTTGTGGCTGTCTATTTTGTGTGTGGCACTTTATTATTCTGTGACTGAGAGAGGAAATGAGACTTTCCACCCCAATTGATTTCATTACTTACCCCTCACCTTGGGTTTAATCCTTCTTACCAAGAGTACCTAGAAACACTATATTGCTCATACCAGAGAGCTCTTTGAGACAGCATTCATGTCAAAATCAGGCTGCTGCTAAACCCTCAGACTCTCCCTACCCTGTTTTATAGGGTGCAAAAGACAAAGACCTCATTTTCCCTCTCCTGACCCACCCTCTTCCCAGTCCATATGTAACTGTAGTTTTGAACTTGGAGCTGCCATAAGATAGAAGGTTGTGCTTCATCCATCCCAACAAATTAAGCATATTTACCTTGGACCAGCAGTCTTGGCCTTTGGAGCGGTCATTTCCAGGTCTATGGGGCAATGTGCTTCTCTGTCTACCTTCCTGATGTTTTAGCCACCACTTTGGTCACACTGGCACAGAAACCCAGGGTTAAAGATATCTCACCCGAGGCCAGCACAGCCTCTGAGCTCCCCATTCCAGTGTATCCTTCCCTGTTCTGAGACAGGTGCCCTCCCCAGTTTGTCCTGGCTCAGTCACCATTCAATCTCCCTCATGTGGTGACAGGGGCTCCTGTATTTGTTATGACTGGATCATTGGTTTTGTGTTTTTACAACTTTACTCATTTATTATTGTCTCAGTGTCATAATTGTCTTCAGTTCTCAAGATTTCAGAGCTACAATCATCTGAAAGAGTCTCAGTTGAGGGTGTACCCTCATCAGAATGGCTGGGTGCTATGTCTGTGAGAGATAGTGATGAGTGTGGCAATATCACTAAGCAAGTGGACCTGGGCTGGATGAGAGAGCTAGCAGAGCATGGGACAGTGACCAAGGAAGAGAGCAAGCAAGAAAACAGTTTCTGCCCATCCTCTTTGCCTTTATTTTCTAGTTTCACTTTCTATCGTAAGTTTCCAAAATAATTGACTGTCATATGACAGATGGAAAACCACCATTTATTTCCTAAGATGCTTTTGCTCAGAAGATTCAATGACAGCAGTAGAGTGGTAAGTTAGAACAAAAAAGTTGTACTCAAAAAGTGATTTTGCTACTGGACGGAACCTGAGGATGATCTCTTTTGGAGGAATGTGGAAAATATCAGAAATTGAGATGACAAAAGTCAGAGAAAGGTGTACATGGAAATTTCATCCATTCCAACAGTTAGTATATCTTCCTTGGATCAGTAGACTTGTCCTTTGGGGGCAGGCATTACCAGGTCTGTGGGGCAATTTGCTTCTCCCATAGGACCTGGAAGATTGGAGTGTTGACAGTAATGTAGACAGAGAAAGTCAAGATTATAGTTATTTCTGTGGAATATAGACTCTATGAAAAATTTACCTGGAGATCATTTGTATGCTATTTTGGCCAAAAAAATCTTTCTTACTCTACTTATGTCTTGAGATATTGAGTAGGGAGAATATTAAAAGCATCTACAGGGTTAGGCACATGCTCTACTACTGAGGTCAGGCAAGGTAGCCAAGTTAGGGGAACAGTTTGCACAGACAGGCAACACCTTGAGGGATATCTCCTGCTCTAGTTGTTGGGGAACCCACGAGAAGACTAAGTAGAACATATACTACATATATGGTGGGGTCCTTGGTCCATCCTGTGTATGCTATTTGGTTGGTGGCTCAGTCTCTGAGAGTCTCCTTGAATCCAGGTTAGTTGACTCTGATGGCTTTCTTGTGGACTTCCTGTCCCGCCAGGGCCCTCATTCCTATCTGCAACTTTTCCAAAAGACTCCCTGAGCCCTGTCCAATGTTAGGCTGTGGGTCTCTGTATCTGTTTCAGTCAGGTGCTGGATGGAGACTCTCAGAGGACACTTATGCAGAGCTACTGTCTGCAAGTATAACAAAGTATCCTCAGTAATGTCAGGGTTTGAAGCTTGCCCATGGGGTGAGTCTGAAGATGGGCAGGGTATAGTTTGGTCATTCCCTCAGTCTCTGCTCCATCTTTGTGCTTGCATTTCTTGTAGACGGGACAAATTTGGGGTAGAAAGGTTTTTGGTTTGGTTGATGTACTTTACACTGCGGGTCCTGCCTGACTGCAGGATGTGGCCTGTTGAGGTTCCATATTTCACTGTTGTGCATCTCTGCTAAGATTACCCCCACAACTTCCTTGGTGCCCTCCCATTCGTGGTCCCTGGGCACATTTTAAGATGCCCCCACCCTTCCACCCCTGCCAGCTGCAGATTTGGATTCATTTTCCTGGTCCCCTGCCCTTCCCTTGTCTCTCACCACACCTGAACCTGAACCTGACCACTCCCCCTTCCCCTTACTCATCCACTGTCCCATCCAGTTCTCTCTCTTCTGTCTGCCTTCTATGACTGTTTTATTCCCCCTTCTAAGTGAGATTCACTCATGCTCATTTGGGCCTTCCTTCTTGTTTAGCTTCTTTGTGCCTGTGGAGTGTAGTGTGAATATCCTGTACTATTCACTTGTAAGTAAAGGACATACATGTATGTCCTTTTGGGTCTGGGTTGCCTTACTCAGGATGATAGTTTCTAGTTGTATCCATTTGCTTGCATAATTCATGATGTCCTTGTTTTTAATAGTTGAATAGTATACCATTTTGTAAATGAACCACATTTTCTGTATCCGTATTTCAGTTCAGGGACATCTGGATTCTTTCCAGTTTCAAGCTGTTATAAATAAAACAGCTATGAACTTAGTGGAGCACATGCCCTTGTGAGTATATGCCTAAGAAGGTACTCTAAGTATAACATTTCCTCCTGCTGAGTCTTAAATTAATGGAAGGAGAAGACAAAGTATTTCCTAGTCCCAGGAAGGAACTTTAAATAAAACCTGCCTCAACTGTGGTCCAAGCGAGGCAAGGTCCATCAACTTAGAAGCCAAACTTGACAGGATCATCTATATTGTGCTGCTTCTCGAAATTGAAAGATGAAAAATTAATGGTCATGGATTTTTCCTCTATGGTTTCAGTTTAGCACCATTCCAGCCATCTTTTGGCAGAGTCAAACTCCAGTGAAGATTCTATGAAAGTTCTTTGCATTGAAGTTTTGAGAATGATGCTTGAGTTGTATTTTGCAGCTATAACTTGTTGAGATACCTACGGCATTGAGAAACTTGCCATGGAGATATGCATACAGGGAGAGGAAGTACCCAAATTGAGAGATATATGAGAAGTTACAGGAATAGGGCCTTCTAGGCCTTTAGAAAGTGAAATCCAATGTGTCTGAGACAAAGCTATATTTGGTGTTTCCCCTGCTGTGTTTTTTGCCTTGGTCCAACATTCTTTCCTTATGTGCACATTCCTATCTATTGGAATGGGAAGGGATATTCTGTGCCACTGTATATTAAAAAGATATAACTTGCTTTCTGGTTTTACAAGATGTGGCTTTCAAGATATTGCCTTGAGTGTCAGAAGAGACTTTAGACATTTGAACAGCGTGGGAGCTTCTACAGACTATTAGGATCACTGAAGTTAGACTAAATGCATTTTCACAGAATGAACATGAGCTTGTAGAGCCCAGGGTCAGAATGCAGTTGATTGAAACAAAAAGCTTCTACATAGGATGATGTCTTTGAACACTTGTCTGTCCTGTCTGGCTTTCTTTGTGTAGCTTGCGGAAGCTCTTGTAGGAGGAGCCTTTCCAGATTCCTTTTGGGAGAGATGATAGTATATATAGACTCAATAAATTTTCTTCCTTCTTTCCTTCCTTCCTTCCTTCCTTCCTTCCTTCCTTCCTTCCTTCCTTCTTTCCTTCCTTTCTTTCTTTCTTTCTTTTTGATTCTCTAATTATTTATATATTCATTATCACCTTGATCACTGTCCCTACTCTAGGTCCCCTGCCCTCACAGAGTCCCTCCTCCCAATCTCTTCTGTTTATCCTTTGAGAGTGTATGAGCCCCCTAGGTATTCCCACACCATGGTGCATCAAGTCTCGGCTAGGTTAAGTACACCCTCTCTCACTGAGGCCAGACATGGCAGCCCAGTTAAGGGAACAGATTCCAAAGATAGGCAGCAACTTTAAGGACAGCCCCTGCTGCAGTTATTGGAGGACCCTCATGAAAACTGAGCTGCACATCTGCTCCTTACGTGCCAGGAGGCTTAGACTAGCCTTTGTATGCTATTTGGTTGGTGGCTCAGTTTCTGTGTGTCCCCAAGGGTCCAGGTTAGTTGAGTCTGTTGGTCTTCCTGTGAAGGACTTCCTATCCTCTTCAGGGCCTTCAGTTCTTCCCACAACTCTTCATTAGAATCTCCAAGGAACATTCAATGTTTGACTGTGGTTCTCTGCATCTGTTTCAGTCAGCTGCTGGGTTGAGTTTCTCAATGGACAATTATACTCTGTGTGGGAGCATAACAGAGTATCCCTAATAATGTTATGGATTGGTGGTTGCCCATGAGATGGTTCTTGAGTTGGTCGGGTTTTCATTGGCAATTCCCTTGGTCTCTGCTCCATGTTTACACCTCCATTTCTTTTAGACAGGATAAATTTTGTTCTGTGTGTCTACTGTGTTGTGGTTGAAACTGATCTTTCAGCTTTCTTCTCATGCTCCCATACGTTCACCATTTGGTCTCTGTCCCTAAATCACATAAGATACAGTATAAATATTTGCTATTCAATGCTAAGCTATTTTGCAAGCCTGGTGGTTTTATAATTTTAACTTTATTCTTTTTGTTTTTCAAGACAAAATTTTTCTGTGAAGCCCTTCCTGTGCTGATAGTAGGTATAGAAACTACACAAGCCACCTGACATTTTTATACAATAAGCATATTCTTTTGTGCAGCTCTTTAGCCACATCTTTAATTTTGAAATTTGGCCAAATATGTAGGTTATATTCTATTTTTCAGGATGGCATATGTTCGTGATAGCAATACTATCTGAGGCTTGAGAGTTATTGGATTCCAGGTGTATGATCTTCTCCCTAACTCTTGTGTTTGTCCTAAAATTTTTGAATAAATAGGAATATTTTGCCTGTGTGCATGAATATGAATATCATGTGTGCCTCATCTTTACTGTTGTCAGAAGATAGCCTCAGAACTCTCGATCATGAAGTAATGGGTAGTTGTGGGTCCCCATGTGCATGCTAGAAATTGACCACCATGTGTGGAAGACCAGCATGATCTTTCCACTGCTGAGCTATCTCTCCTGCCCTATGTTACTTATTTATGATCAATATATATAAATTACTAGTATTTTCATCTGTCCATTTGTAACTTTAAACATGCATTCCCTTTTAGTAAAATTTTATTAATGTTACTTTTTAAACTGGTTCACTTCATGTTTCTGCAAGATGAATACAGAACTGCAGTGAATGTATAATTCTTTGTAGGAACTTTAGTAAAGAATTGTGAATTCTCTATCATTTTTTTCCTTGTTTATTTTTGCAGCAGAGTGAGAGTCTTAAAATATAGCTTTCATTGTCCTGGAACACATTACATAGACCATGCTGTCATCCAGCTCAATGAAATATAACTGCCTGTACCACTGTGATTAAAGACAGGAGCAAATACACCCAGCTGGCTCATCATTTTTTTTAGTTAGTAATTGTTCGTACAATTTTTCAAATGTGTGCTCAGTACTGTTGATCTGTTTCTCCTGCTTCTCCCTCTCAATTGGCTTTTCTGTTGCAAGACTATATCCTATTCAAAAGGTTCAGAGTCAACACAGGTGAACTTTATAATTCAATTTCTTTCTAAAATGACAGGATGATTAAATTATAACTTCTGTGTCGGGAAATAAGTGGAGGAAACACCAGAATTATATGATTATATTGTCTAGGAAGCATACATTTACTTTAGAGTGATGTCAGGATCATGCTTTGTGTTGTACACATGGATGGGATATTTTAGGATGCAGTGACTTATGATGATGTGCATGTGGACTTCACTGCAGAAGAGTGGAATTTGCTGGATCCTTCCCAGAAGAATCTCTACAAAAATGTGATGCTGGAGATCTACTGGAACCTCACTGCTATAGGTAAGACTGTGTATTTTCTTCTGCTTTTCAAAATAAGGGGACAAATGCTTCTTGGTTATTGATGATCATCTGTTATTTCAGTTGAGAACAAGGAAGATTGAGCTGAAGAAATCAGGTTCAGTGCTGTCAAAATTCACAGTAACTTGAATTTTGCCTAATATCCAATACTATATCATTCATTTTCTGATACTGTGTTTTAGGCTACAGTTGGGATGACCAGCAGCACATTGAAGAACAATGTCAACACTCTCTAGAAGTCATGAAAGGTAATTTTCATGTGCAAGCTGATACAAATATGGCTCTGAGGAAATTTTAATATGTTCTGGAAGCTCTAAATAAAAGCAACAGTATAAAATATCAGTCCTTTAAGTGTAGCTATGATGATAATATTCTCACAAAACCGTGTACCTCAGTGTCTGTTATTTGAGTTATGTTTGCAAGTCATTACTCTAAGAAATACGACAACGAAACAATACCTTAACAGATACCTTTATTTGATTTGTAGCTCCATTAGAGCTATGCTGTTGAACTACCCATCTTTATAGTCTTGTAATATTTAGATGTTGCACATTGAGTAGTAATAAATATGTATCTAAAACCTTCTAATAAGCAAATAGTCCAGGGTTAAGTTGGTGATACTCATATTCTTTTAGTGCTATTGTAAAATTTATTGAGAGGTCAGTTTAAGAGAGATGAGAATGTTGTCATGGAGAAACCTTAATGCATATACAGAATGTCTACAAGGAAAAAAAAAGTCAAATGGTATGAGTGCAATGTGGAAACCTTTTATTTTTTCTTCTTTTAATGGGTATATCAAGTGTCAGAATGGATTAAACCATGTGAGTATAGGGATACAGAAAGGAGCAATGTATCTCTTTCTATTCCAGAACAATTAGAAGATATCTAGTATTCTGCCCATGGTAGACTTTTTGAATATGATAGAAGGTTGCAATTCATTGGTTTTCTTTCTTTCTTTCTTTCTTTCTTTCTTTCTTTCTTTCTTTCTTTCTTTCCTTCCTTCCTTCCTTCCTTTCTTTCTTTCTTTCTTTCTTTTTTATTTATCTGAGTACACTGCAGCTTTCTTCAGAAACACATTAGAACAGTGCATCAGATCCCATTATAAATGGTTGTGAGCCACCATGTGGTTGCTGG
This sequence comes from Grammomys surdaster, assembly GCF_004785775.1. Classification (NCBI taxonomy): domain Eukaryota; kingdom Metazoa; phylum Chordata; class Mammalia; order Rodentia; family Muridae; genus Grammomys; species Grammomys surdaster. Next base: position 52,672 of record NW_021620749.1, on the reverse strand, counting down.
GACTTGAACTCAGAACCTCTGGCAGAGCAGTCAGTGCTCTTAACTGCTGAGCCATCTCTCCAGCCCAATTAACTGGTTTTCTGACTTTACTGGGAACATCCCAAAAGTCACACTTCAGAAAATCCCTATAGGTACTAGAAGTTTGGAAATTCTTCTGTTTTTCCTGGTTCACGGTGCTAATGTAGTATGATTCACACTACAGGAAAACTTATGAATGCAATCAGTGTTTTAAAGATCTGAATTGTTCCATTTTTCTTCAGATTAGTGAAGTATATCATATAGAAATCTCATATTGAAAAAGGATGTTATAAATATAAGCCATGTAATAAGTGCTATTACCATGGCAGGTATTTTCAAAGATGTAAAACAACTCCTAGTGAGGGAGAACACCATGAACATACAAAGTGATAAGAGCTTAAGATGTGATTCTTCTTTATTTTAGATTGAACTGTAAAATTAATTCATATTGATAAAACAATTCATCAGGGTAATGAATGTGGTGAAGCTATTACATGTGCCAATTATCATTGCAGGTATGTAAGAAGTCATAGTGGAGAGAAACCCTATGAATGTAATCAATGTGATAAAGCTATTTCAAGACCCAGTAATCTCCAAACACACTAAAGAATACATACTGGAGAGAAACCTTATGAATGTAATCAATGTGCTAAACCCTTTGCATGTCCACTAGTCTCCAAAACTTAAAAGATCCCATACTGGAAAGAAACCTCATGAATGTAGTTAGTGTGGTACAGACTTTTCACAACTTTATAGTCTTCATTATTATAAAAGTAGAGAAACCTTATGAATGGATTCAGTGTAGTAAAACATTTGCAAGTCACAGTCATCTGCAATGACATAAAAGATCACATACTGGAGAGAAACTTTATGAATGTAATCTATGTGGTATATCCTTTGCAATATCCATTCATCTCCTAAGATATAAAAAACACATACTTGAGAGAACCCTTATGAATGTAATCAATGTTGTAACGCATTTGGAAGTCACAGTTCTGTGAAAGGACATAAGAGATCACATACAAGAGAGAAGCCGCATGAATGTTATCAATGTGGTAAAGCCTTCGCATGTCATAGTTCTTTACAGATACACAAAAAAAATCACAATGGAGAGAACCCCTGTCAGGGTCAGCCCTGCTTATACACTGAAGGCCTAAAATTAGCCATAGACCTGACATATATGCCTGCTAAAACAAAGTCTTGGGTCTCTGTGGAAAAACACTGAAACAGATGGCTATAAGCTATTGTAAACAAGCAGCTTTAGTGGAAAATTGCCACCCTGAGTAGTCATAGACCTTGTAGATAGGTAGCCTTGGTGGATGGTACCAACTTAGATAAGGACAAGTGAATCATAGGTGGAGTCATAGTGATGTGTCCCCTGAACCTTTACCCAGCTGACACTCTGTTCTGGAAGATATCTGTTCTCCCCCTGAACACCTACGCTCCAGCATCATCCCCTTCCCCACATCCTGCCTTTTTGTGTATATAACCCCTGTGTGGAAAAAAAGTAAAAATTATAATTTGATCAGACTAGAGATAAATCGTCATTCTGTCTGCCTGTCCCACACCCCCACTCTCTTTCAGGTGACCTCCCCAGACCCCTGTTTAATACCCTGCTGACCAGGACAAACCCCTATTAATGTAATCACTGTGGTAAAACCTTTGCAATTTACTGTCATCTGCAACTACATAATAGAACACATTCAAGAGAGTAACCCTATGAATGTAATCAGTGTATTAAGCCCTGGCATTTCACAATGATCTCCACATACATAAAAGAACACATACTGTAGAGAAACTGCATGAATGTCATGAATGAGGTAAACCCTTTCAAGGACAGTCATCTTCAAATCCACAAAAGAAAACATGCAGGACAGAAACCTGCATTATGAATTAATGCAGGTTATGAATGTAACCAATGTGATAAAGCCTTTGCGTATCATGGTCATCTCCAAATACAAATATGAGCACATAGTGGAGAGAAGCCCTATGATTGTAATGAATGTGGTAAAGCCTTTGCATGCCACTGTACTCTACAACTACTTAAAGGAACACACACTTTAGAGAACCCTCATGACTGTAATGAATGTGGAAAAGCCTGTGCATATCACTATAGTCTTCAAAGACATAAAAGCACACAAACTGGACAAAAATCTTGTGAATGTACTCAAGTTGGAAAATTCTTTACATGCCACAGTAGTCTTTTAATACTTAAATGAATTCATACTAGAGAGAAACCTGAAAGTAATCAATGTGTTAAAGCCTCTGCATGTCCTAATCATATTTAAATTCATGAAACAATTCATAATAGAAATAAACTGTGGTGATGCTTGGCCCTAAGAAATGACAATATTAGGATGTTTGCCTTTGTTGGCGTAGATGTTACTGTTTTAAAGAAAGTGAATTACTGTGGTGGTGGTCTTTGGAGTTCTGGCCAGTACAAAACAGCCCCTCCTACTCCTTGGCCGAAAGACAGTCTCTTCCTGGCTGCCTTCTCATGAAGACGCAGAACTCTCAGCTCCTTCTCCAGCATTATGCCTGCCTGCTAAGATGGTAACGGACTTAATGTTTGAAACTGTAAGCCTGGACCAATTAAATAATTACCATTATTGGAGTTGCCTGGTCATAGTGTCTCTTCTTAGGAATGGAAATTCTAAGATAGAAGTCATTGCTATGATAGGCCTGACCATGTTTTTGTTTGGAGCAATGTGGAATTTTAGACTTTGGATTTGGACATGCATCAATCAAGTGGAACTTAATGGGCTATCCTAGAAGAAATATGGAACACCTACATATGAGGGTGGTTTAAACTCTGTATATAGTTTTTATGTTTTCCTGAAGAATGTTACTGCTTTTTGCCATTGTCTAAAGTGTGTCCTTGAGGCTAAGTAAAGAGGTATATATTAATTGCATTGACAAAGGAAATCTCAAAAAAGCCAGAATAGCCTTTGACTTGTTTTTACTCTCATGATAATTGTTTTGATCAAGCATAATAATCTTAGAAAGGAAAAATATAAAATGCAAGGTTCAAAGAGAAAAGGCTCACCAGGAAGTTGAATGAAGCTAAATCCTGTGATCAAGGCTATTAAATGGAATTAAAGGAATGGTGACGTTAGGGCAAGATTTAAGATGGATAGGATCCATCCGGCTAAACTTATGGATTTGCAGTTGTATGAAGGGGAATTGTATCATGTTAGGCATTATTATTTCCTTGCTGCTGTTTTCACATGGACATAAGGAGATACAAGTATGTGTTGGATTGACAAGCAATGGATTGTCTTTAGTATTCTGATTTTCAATTTAAGATCTAAAAGGAAATGCTTAGCCAAGCATGGTAGTACATTCCTTAAATCACAGGAAACGAGAGTCAAGTAGATTTCTGGTTCAAGTCATCCTGGTACAGAACAAGTTTTAGGTAAAGAAAAGCTTATGTACAGACAAAGTATTACACACCTTTTATTCCAGCATTCAGGCGATAGAGCCATGCAGATCTCTGAGTTCGAGGTTAAACTACTGAGTAAGTTTCAGGACAGCCAAGCTTAGGCAATGAAGTTGTTGAAAAATAGAAAGCTGGTGATAATCTAATAGAAGGGGCCATGTTCCATCCCCAGCAAGCAGCAGAACTCAGCAACTTTGTCCATGTGGCTCAGGCTTTAGAGACAAGAATAGAATACTGACACAATTGATACTAGTTAGCTGTAGTTAAAAAATTAACGGTGATGATGAAGAAACTACTATCACTGAGGTGAAAACTTCTGGAGAGTGTTTTTTTTGAGAGGACAAAAAGCTATGTTCCAGAGAAAGCCAAGGTTGTACCTTGTGGTACAGCTGGACTTTGTCCTGTGTAAATATCACCCGTGTGGCACTGGTTTTAAGGCATGAATGTGTCATGGAGAGCAGCTAAGGGTTGGCACTGTGAAGGGAGTTTATGAGTGGAAAGTAGTGAAGCCTAGTTGTAGCAGGAGAACACAGCATATTGTAAATGTAAGTTCCATGGGATGAACTGAAAGAACAGCAGCAGCAGTAGAGTAGAGTAAACCAGGACCTAGAGTGCTATATAGGGAAGAGCTGGAGAAGTGACCCAATCTTTTTTGAAGAGTACAGAAGATCATGTGTGGATCTCATATACTGGAACAATTAGCTGTAATATTGATGTTACCTTGGAGATCCTAAGATTTAGAGATGCCAGAGCTATGGGGTATCTGTTAGAGCTATGGGGTATCTGTTGAGGAAAACTGCTTTCAGGGAATAAAACCAGCCAAAGAGGAAGAATTCTGCTGCAGTGAACAAAGCAGAGAGTAGTTTGAGGTCTGAAGAATACTTTGACATCAGACATGGAGATGCAGAGTTTGGAGATTGCCCTGCTGGCTATTGGTCTTCTTTTGGCCCAGTATTGCCTCACAGTGGCATTTAGGAATGGTAAAGTATATCCTATGAATTTGACTGTATATGATGTGCTATTTGTTTTTGAAAATATAGGGGGTTACAGTTACATGATTGGAGGAATCTCAGAAGAGACTTTGAACTTTGGACTTTTAACATTTTGAGACTGATATAGATGATGGGGACTTTTTAATTTGAACCTCATGTATTTTACATTATACCATGTTTAAGTGTGATCCTCATACACTCATGTGTTTGAACAAGCATAAGGGGGCCAGGCAGTGGAATGTTGTAGTTTAAATATGCTTGGCTCAGGGAGTGGCACCATTAGGAGGTGTGGCCTTGTTGGAGGAAGTGCATCACTGTGGGGGTGGGCTTTGAAGTTCCACCCAGTGCAGAATGGGCCCTGCTACTAGCTCCCTGGAAGACAGTCTCTTCCTGGCTACCTTTGGATCAGGATGCAGAACTGTCAGCTTCTTCTCTAGCATCATGTCTTCCTGCATTCCTGCCATGCTTCCTGCTGTGATGAAAATGGACTAAACCTATGAAACTGTAAGCCAGCCCCAATTAAATGGTTGCTTTTATTTTTGAGTTGCCTTGTTCATGAAGTCTCTTCATAGCAACGGAAACGCTAAGACAGAAACTCTGTGAGTGTATTTAATATGGTCAAGGCTTTGTGCAATTCTGTAGTCTTCATTATCATGAAAGAAAATGTTGTAGAGAGAAACCTTATGAATGTGTTTAGTATAATGAAGCCTTTGCACACCTCTATTATCTCCATCATTATAAAAATATTCATACTGGAGAGAAATTCTATGAATGTTAACATTGGGGTAAAGCCTTTATATGGGATCCACTGAGGTCCAACACAGGTGAAACACCAGGACAACTCAAATGATAATACTTTATTGTAATCAAGTTACTAATCATCAATCAGGGCCACAAAAATAAACTCAGAAGCTTAGCTGCAATACCAAACCCCTCCCCCACCCTGAGCCTGGAAGTTATATAGCTTCCAAAAGTCAAAATCACAAAGTCCTGTGCCAAGTTACAGCTACATTTTCCCCCAAATCATGATTTTTTTTTCTGTTGTTACTCTATGTCAACTGATACAGAATGTAGGTTTTATGGCCTAGCCTATCATAGCCATTTGTTCTTTTGTGATTAGGAATAGGCATTATATTTTGAGGAATAAAACATGAGTAACGAGCTGGGCAGTGGTGGCGCACGCCTTTAATCCCAGCACTTGGGAGGCAGAGGCAGGTGGATTTCTGAGTTCGAGGCCAGCCTGGTCTACAGAGTGAGTTCCAGGACAGCCAGGGCTACACAGAGAAACCCTGTCTCGAAAAAAGAAAAAAGAAAAAAAACCATGAGTAACAGAAATTATGGTTAGGAACAGATCTTATGTTTTGGGGAACAAAACTTGATTAATGAAAGCTGGCCAGATATTGTTGTACACAGGTACCCTATGACTGGGACTTAAACTTAGTTTCATCTTATGATTAAATGGAGGTTGGTAACAAAAAGGCAGTTCTTAGGGCAAGTTTCTTTTGATTGTTTCCAACATTTGTATATCATAGTCATCTTCAAATACATAGCAAAACAGATATTGAAGAGAAATCTTACAAATGTAATCAGTGTGATAAAACCTTTTCACAACACAGTTATCTTTGAATACATAAAAGAACAACACATCCTGGAAAGAAATGCTATGAATAAACAATGTGGCAAAGCCTTTGCATGTAACAGTAATCTTAGAAAAAAAACTTTGGAAAAGTCATGAAAATATGTTATAATGCAGAGAAACCCCATAAACATAGATGATGTGTTAATGTTTTACACACTGTGGTATCTTTAAGCATGAGTAAACTCTTTTAGTATGTATTCAATTTATGAAAGCCTTTACATATCACAGTAGTCCTTAAAGACCTTCAAGAATACCAAAAGTAATCTGTGACTGCAAAGAATTTGGTAAGGTCTTAATCAACACACTTACATTGTGTTACTCAAGATTATTTTTGTAAAAAAAAAAAAGTGACATGGGTCAACAATCAATTCAAATTTTACATTGTCCCTGTATTTTGTTTGCACTTACAAACTCACATGGACAAAAGCCACATGAAATCAACAGTAAGGGAAGCTTTTTTAGATTTCACACTTCTCTTAAGTTACATGAAACAGATTTTGCAGGTGTAAAACTCTATTGCTGTGTATTAGTGCCTTTTATGTTGTTATGATAAAATACAATGTCTAAGGCAACTTCTGAAAGGGTTACTTTGGTTTTGGTTCCAGAGGAATATGGTCACCATGAAAGTGGAAACACAGCAAGTGTCTTGCAAGTGGGAGAATCGCTCAGTGCTGAGACTGAGAGAGCTTTCCCATTGCTTATTCAATGCAGAGTGTTCATCCCTCTACCATATACACACAACCAAAAGAAATGCACTCAGCATCTTTTATTCATGTATTTGTACATACTTTCTAAAACATACTGAAAATGAATGACTTAGAAGGAAGGAAGTAGGGAAGGCATTGAGAGAGGACAAGAATTAACAAAATATACTTTAATTAAAAGGTCAAACAATTTTCAGTAAAAATATAGCAAGAGAGGCAGAATACTAGTCAATAGGACTGGGGTTTGTTAGAGAGAAGAAAAGTTTCATTCCCAGAAACCACTTGATCCTGTAATTTCATTCCCAAGGGATTTGTTGCTCCTTCTGGCCTTATAGGTACTGCACACAGATATATGCAAGCAACACATCTATGCACATAAAATAAAAATGAATGTAAAAAGGAATTCTCTATAGTGCTAACTTAGCCCTGAGACACAGAACAGTCATGGCTAGTTAAAATGAACTCCTTCTGGTCTGGGTTTAGGCACAGCTCTGGCCTTCCTTGTAGCCAGCCTCCTCAGAGGCAAAAGGAGGATAGAATAGCAAAGCATAGCTGTTCATCTGAGATCTCCAATCACAGTGCTGTTTAGATCACTTTTCCTTGATGTTTTCTGTATTTGTGTCTTCTGTATCTCTGTCTTCATATGTGTGAGAACTGTGCTTTGATATATGTTTTCTTTTTTTTCTTTTCTTTTCTCTTTTTTCTTTTTTTTTTATTGGATGTTTTATTTACATTCATATGTTGTCCCTTTACCCCATCCCCCACCCACCCAGGAACCCCCTATCCCCTCACCCCTCCTCCTTCTTCTCTGTGGATGTAACCTCTATCTACCCCCCCACTCCCACCTCCCCACCCTCAAAATTCCCACCCCCTGGGGCGTTGATATATGTTTTCAATCTACATTTTAGATCATGCATTCTGATCTAGAAGTTAAGTTTCCTTTGTAAATCTCTATCTGCCTTAGTGGGTAGACTTGCAATCTCCTGTCCCTATTCAAATTGTCTAATGTTTATCATAGGGGCTGAACCTAAAAGAGACTTAATTGACAGCATATGTGGAGAGCAAATTCTCTTCTAGGCTGGGTCTTCTTTGACTGTTAGCCAGAGCTGAATGCATGCTATCATTAAAGTGATTTTTTTTTAATTAGCTGCTTAAGTGTATGGAGTGATTTCTACTTGGGAAGGGATATTAATTCTAGAGCAGCTGTACCTTCAGCCTTTTAGAAAAATGAATCTGACACAAACTGTCCTATGTTTGGCTGGCTCAGGTGGCCTTGATCCCAGAATTTTGCTTCCTAGGTCAATGACCTTGCTGTCCTATTAATGAAACTAAATTCTTGTTAGATAACTGTATCAGCACTCATTTGCCTATTGAGTCACATAGCCAACTTTCCATTTTGGTCATAAGAGAAGGATTTGCATGTGGAGCATGGCTTCTGCCTTTAGACCGGAATAGGAAGACTAACTTACTTGTGTTCTTAGTGCCTGCACTCTTGGTGTTCTGTTCAGAAAGTGGTCTCCTGTGCCAGTAAGTTGAAGGTTGTTCTCCACTTTTAATTCTATCAGGTTCAATGTATCTGGTTTTGTGTTGAGGTTTATCTTTTTACCACACAGACTTGAGACTTTATTACTTTTATTTCTTTACAGTCCAGTTGTTACCACCCCCCCTTCCCGGTTCACCCTCCCAGAATTCCTCATTCAAATCCTCCTCCCCCTATCTCCACCAGTATGCCTCAATCCTCCAACCCCTAGCTCAAAGGACCAGAAAATATCTTCAACAAAATCATAGAAGAAAACTTCCCCAACCTAAGAAAAGTGATAGCCATAAATATAAAAGAAACCTATAGATCCCCAAATAGATTCAACCAAAAAAAAATCTCTTGTCAAAAATAATCAAAATGCTAAATGCATTTGAACAAAGAATATTGAAAGCTGTAAGGGAAAAGGGCCAAGTAACATATAAAGGAAGACCTATCAGAATTACACTAATGTCTCAGTAGAGACCCTAAATGCCAGAAGTGCCAGGGCAGATGTCATGCAGACCCTAAGAGAACACAAATGCCAGCTCAGGCTACTATACCTTATAAAACTCTCAATTATAGAATATTTTGGAGAAATCAAAATATTCATGGCAAAACCAAATTTAAACGGTATCTATCTACAAATCCAGCACTACAGAAGATTCTAGAAGGAATGCTCCAATGTAAGGAGGGTATCCACACCAAAAAGAAAACAAAAAATTAATCATCTCACAACAAAATCGAAAGGAGACAATCACATACAAATAATGTCACCTATAGCATAGAACATAAGAGGAACCAACAATCATCTCTCTTTAATATCTCTCAACATCAACGGACTTAATCCCTCAGTAAAAAGACATCAGCTAACAGACTGGATACTCAAGCAGGATCCAGCATTTTGCTGCATACAAGAAACACACCTCAATGAGAAACATAACCACTACCTCAGAGTGAAAGGCTGGAAAAAGGCTTCCTAGCAAATGGTTCCAAGAAATAAATGGGAATTGTGTTCTAATATCCAATAAAATAAACTTTCATCCAAAGTTATCAAGCAAGGTGGGAAAGGATACTTCATATTCATCAAAGGAAAAATCCACCAAGAGAAAGTCTTAATTCTGAACATCTATGCCACAAATGCAATGGCACCCTCATTCACAGAAGAAACTTTATTAACGTTCAGAGCACATATTGAATCTCAAAAAATAATAGAGACTTCAACACTTTACTCTCACCAATGTATAGATCATGGAAACAGAAACTAAACAGAGACACAGTGAAACTAACAGAACTTATGAGACTAATGCATTTAACAGATGCCTACAGAACATTTCACCCTAAAACAAAAGAATAAACCTTCTTTTCAGCACTTCATGGTACCTTCTGCAAAATTGACCGCATAACCAGTCACAAAACAAGCCTCAACAGATACAAGAAGATTGAAATAATCCCATGCATCCTATCAGGTCAAGATGGACTAAGGCTAGACTTTGATATCAACAAAAAAACAAAAAGAAAACTCACATACCCATGGAAACTGAACAACTCTCTATGATAACTTGGTAATGGAAGAAATAAAGAAATTAAAGACTTCCTGGAATTCAATGAAAATGATGACACAGCATACCCAAACTTATGGGACACAGTGTGCTAAGAGGAAAATCCATGCTCTACACTAGCAACTTGACACTTGAAAGTCTTAGAACCAAAAGAAGCTAATAGAAGCTAATACACCTAAAAGGACTAGATGGTAGGAAAAAGTCAAACTCAGAGCCAAAATCAACAAAACCAAAAGCTGGCATTTTTTTTTTTTTTTGCAAAAATAGATGAACCCCTGGCCAGTCTTGGTTTCTACCATAAAAGGCCTTGGATGAATGGCCCTCGACATCTCACACACACATCTGAAAACACTGAAAACCTAACCCTCTCTGGCCTCACCCTAATCCTAACGCCTAATCTCTTAATCCTAAACCTAACCCTTAACCCCTAAACTTAACCCCTAATCCTAAACCTAACCCCTAACCCTACCCCTGTTTTTTTGTTGTTATTGTTGTTGTTGTGAGAACAGATTATAAATATATATAATCTTCTTAGCACCTCATGGTATCTTCTCCAAAAATGACCATATAATCTGTCACAAAACAGGCATCAACAGATACAAGAAGATGGAAATCATTTCATGCATCCTATCAAATCACTACAGACTATGGCTAGACTTCAATCATAACAAAAACATCAGAAAGCCACATACTGGACAACTCTCTACTCAATGATAACTTGTTCAGGGAAGAAGTAAAGGAATGAAAAACTTCCTAGAATTCAATGAAAATGAAGGCACAGCATACCCAAACTTATGAGACACAATGAAAGCAGAGGTAAGACGAAAATTCATATCATTAAATGCCCTCATAAAGATACTGGAGAGGTTCCACTTTAACAACTTAACAGCATATATGAAAACTTTAGAACAAAAGGAAACAAACACACCTAAAAGAAGTAGACATCATGAAATAATCAAACTCAGAGCAGAAGTCAACCAATTAGAAACAGAGAATGATACAGAGAATCAACAAAACCAGGAGCTGGTTCTTTGAGAAAATCAACAAGATAGATAAACTGCAAAACTAACGAAAGGACACAGAGACAGTACCCAAATTAACAAAAATCAGCCATGAAAAGGGAGACACAACAACAGAAACTGAGGAAATTTACAAAATCAGATCTTTCTATAAACTGGAAAGTCTAGATGAAATGGATAATTGTCTAGATAGATACCACAAACTAAAGTTAAATCAAAATCAGGTGAATTTTCTAAACTGTCCTGTCACCCCTAAGGAATCAAAGCAGTCATTAAAAACCTCCCAACCAAAAAAAGGCAAGGGCTTGGTAATTTTAGTGCAGAATTCTACCACACTTTCAAAGAAGAGCTAGTAGCAGTACTTGAACTATTCCACAAAATAGAGACAGAAGGAACACTACCTAATTCATTCTATCTTTATTTTTTAAAAAATCAATTATTGATTTCAAATGCTTCACTGCTTTAATCTCTTGTTGGTTTTTATTCCCCTACAATTCCAGGTCATTAAGAATTTCTTTCCATTTTTTTCAAGTCCTGTTGATTATTTCAGTTCACAGGAATGTCACCTGTAGCTGAGGCTTGCCTCTTTGTATGTAATTGAGAATTGCTTTGAGCACCCAATCCTTTCTTTGCTGCTCAGTGCTAGAAAGAGTGCCTTACAAAATTTCCAGACTGGTCGTTGACTGGTCAGTGGAATGCACAAATAAAACACTGAATCAGTTTCCTCCAACCTCTCTGGCTTTTCTTGGGTCTTAAAATGAAGAGGGGCCTATGCAAGAATCATGTTCTATGACCACCATTGAAGCAGGATTACTCTCAGTACAAAAAGGGATGGAAAAAAGGGTGGAAGCGTCTCTGCTTTGACAATGATTGATATTAGCAAGGCGTTGTGAGGTAATCAGTTTTAGATGATCAATAAGAGTCCTGACTAGATATTTCTTGAGTCTGCACACTAGGCAATCAAGAATCTGGATAAAATCCTGAACTCATATCAAACCAAATTGCTGTAGTTATACTAGTTCAACCAAAATAGGAAATCTGGGTATCATGATATGGCCCTGTCTAAAAGGACTATTATTTTCTAGGTTCAAAATGTTCATCCAGAGAGAAAAAGTATAAGTAATATTTGATGTGCTCTAATACAAGATCCTAGACTCTGGACACATGGCCATAAAGCCTGGTTTACCTTTTAACAGTAATTTTGGGGATTACAATTACATCATTTATACCATTTCTTTTCTGCCTTCCATGATTGCTTAATAAAGATGCCTAAAGCCTGAAGCTGAGGAGAAGAAAGGTAGTTGGTGCTTCAGTTCCCAGGCTTGGTGTTTGGGGAAGAGACCATGAAGGAGACAGAAGAGGAAGAAGGAAGAATGTGCCATGGGGTAGGTGGATTGTAAGTTCGTGGCCAGGAGGGCTGTCCTGGGAGTATGAGCAGCCAAGTCAGAACATGGCAAGTGATATCTCACAATTATTAACAAGGGAAGTAGACAAAATAGCATAGAGGATTGATATTTGTCCAATTCTGGTGCATTAATGCTTATTATAAATACAAAGTCTCTGTGTCTCTTATTTGGTACCTCTATGATTTAAGTCGGATAAGAAACATCCAAATAATATTTACCACAACAAGATGGTGTAGTTATGGTTTGTGTCTTATGATCGAGATGGAATGGAAAGTCCGTACTGTATTTTCATAAGAAAATGAAGCAATTCCAAAGTAGAGTACTGAATGAATTTTGAGGAGGACCTCTATTGTGAGACACTTTCTCGTTGTTTTCTTAAAAACGTGCTTACTGCCTAACATGTTTAAAGCTAACTGTACTTGGGAACACTAAGACACAGGCATGCACATTGCACTGTCTTTTGTGTAGCATCTGTGTTAAAGTACTATTCTTTCAGCTATAATTAATGTATTGTGTTCTGTGAAATGTTTCTTTGAAAATACAGGAAAGTAAAACATACTGGATTCCCGTTCCCTAAATAAAGCAATTCCAAAGCAGAGTGTGCTGAATGTGTTTTGAAAATGATGTCTGTTGTGAGAAACATTCTTGTTGTCTTCTTAAACACACATATTTTCTGCCTACCATGTTTAAAGGGATCACTAAACACAACACTCTTCTGGATATTTGCACAGAGAATAATACCCAAGCATTCACACTATACTGGCTAAGGCTATGGTTAGGTCTAGGGATAGGGCTGTGATAGGGAATAAGGGAGGGGTAAGGATTTGGGTTCCAGTTCCACATTAGGATTATGGCTAGTGTTAGGGCTAGGGCTTGGGCTTGGGCTAGTGTTAGGAGTTTGGTTTAGGTTTCCGGTTATTGTTAGGGTTAAGATTAGGGTTACAGTTAGGGTTGGGTTTTAGGTTAGGGCTAGGGCTAAGGAAAGGGGTAGGGATAGGGTTAGGCTTTGGGCTATTTCCAGGGACAACACCAGGGTTAGGTTTTGGGGTAGTGCTATGGCTAGGCATAGGTCTATGGCTAGGGTTAGGGTTAGGGGATTTAGGGTTAAGATTAGGGTTAGGGCTAGGGTTAGGGCTAGAACCAAGGCTAGGACTATGGCTCGGCCTAGGTTTAGGGTTTTGGATTAAGGTTAGGTTTAGACCTAGGAATAGGGATAGGACTAGGACTGGCTAGGGTTAAGGCTATGGCTTGGGATAGGTTAGGTCCTGGGCTACAGATAAGGCTAGAGTCAGTGTCAGGGGTTATGGTTATAAATGGTGTTAGGTTAGGGCTTAAGTTATGGTCGGAGAGAGGGATAGGTTTGGGTTAGGTTTTAGGTTAGAGCTAGGGCTAGGTATAGGGATAGGTTCAGTGTAGTTTCAGGGCTAGGGCTATGGCTAAAACTAGGGCTAGGTTTAGGGTTTGTGTTAGGGCTTGGACTTTGTTCTCTTCTTAAAAACATATGTTTAATGCCCATTATAAGCTAGCTGTATCTGAGATTACTAAAGAGAACTCGCTTCTGGTAATTATCACAGAAAGTAACACACAGGCATTCACGTTTTACTGTCTTTTCTGTAGTGTCTTTTTAAAAGTTATTTTCTTTCAGCTAAAATAAATTTTCCTATGTTCTGGGAAATGTTTCTGTGAAAATACTGGAAGGTAATGTCGTATTGTGTTCTAGAGAAACAAAGCAATTTCAAAGCAGAGCTTACTTAATGTGTTTAGAAAAATGACATCTTTTTGGGGAAACATTCCTGTTGTCTTTTTAAAAACATACATTTAATGCCTATTTAAAGCTAACTGTATCTGGGAACACTAAAGAAAATACTCTCTGGTAATTATCAGATAATACAGAGAGTAACACACAGGTATGCATGTTTTACTGTCTTTTGTGTAATGTCTTTTTAAAAATTATTTTCTTTCAGCTATAACGAATTTTCCTGTGTTCTATGAAATATTTCTGTGAAAGTACAGGAAGGTAATGACAGACTGTGTTCTATAAAAATAAAGCAGTTCCAAAGCAAAGCTTACTGAATACATTTAGCAAATGATGTCTTTTTTTGAAAAACTTTCATGTTGTCTTCTTTTTTTTAAAAAAAAAAAAAAAGGATGTTTTCTTTATTTACATTTCAAATGTTATCTCCTTTCCTGGCTTTCCCTCTGCAGAAGCCCTATCCCATTCCCCCTTACCCTGCTTCTATGAGGGTGCTTCCCCATTCACCCACCCACTCCTGCCTCATTGCCCTAGCATTTCTCTATACTGGGGCATCAAATCTTCACAGGACCATGGGTCTCCCCTTCCATTGATGCCAGACGAGGCCCCTTCAGCTCCTTTCGTACTTCACCTAACTCCTCCATTGGGGTCCCTGTGCTCAGTCCAGTGGTTGGCTGGGGGGCATCTGCATGTCTGTTGGTCAGGATCTGGCAGAGCCTCTCAGGAGACAACTGTATCAGGATCCTGTCAGCAAGCACTTCTTAGCATCTGCAATAGTGCCTGGGTTTGGTGTCTGCATGTGGGATGGATCCCCAGGTAGGGCAGTCTCTGGATGGCCTTTCCTTTAGTCTTCTCCACCCTTTGTCCCTGTATTTCCTTTAGACAGGAGCAATTCTGGGTTAAAATTTTGGAGATGGGTGGGTGGCCCCATTCCTCAACAGGTGGCAATGCCTAACCTTTGGCTATGGTCTCGACAGGTTCTCAGCTAATGTTATCCCTGTGGGGTCCTGGGAGGCTCTTGCTTTCCTAGCATCTGGAACTTTCTGGTTGCTAACCCCAACTCCCCAGCTGCTATTGCTCCTCACCTCTGTTCAATTTCCTGACCCTCTGTTCATCTCCTCCTATACTTGATTCTTCCCCTCGTCCACCCCTCTTCCCTTCCTCCTAAGTCCCTTCTACCCTCTACTTCCCTTGATTATTTTGTCCCCCCTTTTAAGTAGGACTGAATCGTCTACTCTTTGGTCATCCTTCCTCCTGAGCTTCATGTGGTCCATGAGTTGTATCGTGGGTATTCCATGCTCTTTGCCTAATATCCACCTGTCAGTGAGTACATACTATGTTTGTTCTTTTGTGACTGGGTTACCTCACTCAAGATATTTTCTAGATCATCCATTTGCCTGCGAATTTTATAGTCATTGTTTATACTAGCTGAGTAGTACTCCATTGTGTAAATGAACCACATTTTTTGTATACATTCCTCTGTTGAGGGACAGACATCTGGGTTGTTTCCAGCTTATGGTAATTGTAAATATGGCTGCTATGAACATAGTGGAGCATGTGTCCTTTTGTTTGAGCATTTTCTGGGTATATGCCTAGGAGTGGTATAGCTGGGTCCTCAGGTAGCACTATGTCCAATTTTTTGAGGAACTGCCAGAATTAGTTCCAGAGTGGTTGTACCAGCTTGCAATCCTACCAACAATGGAGGAATGTTCCTCTTCACATCCTCACCAGCATCTGCCATCACCTGAGTTTTTTATCTTATCCATTCTGACTGGTGTGAAGTGGAATCTCAGGGTCGTTTTGATTTGCATTTTCCTGATGATTAAGGATGCTGAACATTTCTTTAGGTGCTTCTCAGCCATTCAGGTTTCCTCAGCTGAGGATTCTCTGTTTAGATCTGTACCTCATTTTTTTTAATAGGGTTACTTGGTTCTCTGGAGTCTAACTTCTTGAGTTCTTTATATAGATTGAACATTAGCCCTCTATCAGATGTGGGATTGGTCTGTCGGTTGCCGTTTTGTCCTATTGACAGTATCCTTTGCCTTACAGAAGATCTTCACTATTATGAGGTCCCATTTGTCGATTCTTGATCTTGGAGCACAAGCCATTGGTGTTCTATTCAAGAGATTCCCCCCACCCCTGTGCCTATGAGTTCAGTGCTTTTCCCCACTTTTTCTTTTATTAGATTCAGTATATCTGGTTTTATGTGGCAGTTCTTGATCCACTTGGACTTGAGCTTTGTACAGAGAAAGAGGAATGGATGAATTTGCATTCTTTTATATGTTGACTGCTAGTTGAAGCAGCACCATTTGTTGAAAATGGTGTTTTTTTTCCTCTGATCTTTGTCAAAGATCAAGTGGCCATAGGAGTGTGGGTTCATTTCTGGGTCTTCAGTTCTATTCCATTGATCTTCCTGCCTATCTCTGTACCAATACCATGCAGTTGGCTTTTATTTTGTTTTGTTTTGTTTTGTTTTATCACTATTGCTGTGTAACACAGCTTGAGGTAAGGGATGGTGATTCCCCCAAAAGCTCTTTTATTGATGACAATAGTTTTTGCTATCCTGGGTTTTTTGTTATTCCAAATGAATTTGAGAATTGTTCTTTCAGCCAGGCAGTGGTGGCACACACCTTTAATCCCAGCACTTGGGAGGCAGAGGCAGGCGGATTTCTGAGTTCAAGGCCAGCCTGGTCTACAGAGTGAGTTCCAGGACAGCCAGGGCTATACAGAGAAACCCTGTCTCAAAAAAAAAAAAAAAAAAAAAAATAAAAGAGAGAGAGAGAGAGAGAGAGAGAAAAGAAATGAGAATTGCTCTTTCTAACTCTATGAAGAATCAAGTTGGAATTTTTATGGGAATTGGATTAAATCTGTAGATTGTTTTTGGCAAAATGACATTTTTACCATATTAATCCTGCCAATCCATGTGCATGGGGGATCTTTCCATCTTCTGAGGTCTTCTTAGATTTCTTTCTTCAGAGACATGAAGTTCTTGTCATACAGATCTTTCACTTGTTGGTTAGAGTCACACCAAGATATTTTATATTATTTGTGACTATCATAGAGAGGGTTTTGTTTCCCTAATTTCTTTCTCAGCCCATTTATCTTGTGAGTATAGGAAGGCTACTGATTTGTTTGAGTTAATTTTATAGTCAGCCTCTTTGCTGAAGTTGTTTATAAGCTGTAGGAGTTCTCTGGTTGATTTTTTGGCGTCACTTAAGTATACTATCATATCATCTGCAAATAGTGATATTTTGACTTCTTCCTTTCCAATTTGTATCCCTTTGACCTCTTTTTGTTGTCCAATTGCTCTAGCTAGAACTTCAAGTACTATATTGAATAGATAGGGAGAGTGGGCAGCCTTGTCTAGTCCCTGATTTTAGTGAGATTGCTGCAGGTTTCTTTCCATTCAATTTGATGTTGGCTACTGTTTGCCGTATATTGCTTTTATTATATTTAGATATGGGCCTTGAATTCTTGCTCTTTCGAAGACTTTTAAGATGAATGGATGTTGAATTTTGTCAAATGCTTTTTCAGCACCTAATGAAATAATCATGTAGTTATTTGCTTTGAGTTTGTTTATGTAGTAGATTATGTTGATGGCTTTCCGTATATTGAACCAGCCCTGCATCCCTGGGATGAAGCCTACTTAATCGTGGTGAATGATAGTTTTGATGTGTTCTTGCATTCCGTTTGAGATAACTTTATTGAGTATTTTTGCATCGATATTCATAAGGATAATTGGTCTGAAGTTCTCTTTTTTTATTGGGTCTTTTTGTGGTTTTGGTATCAGCCTAAACTATGGCTTCATAGAACGAATTGGGTAGTGTTCCTTCTGTTTCTGTCTTGTGGAATAGCTTGAAGAGAATTGGTATTAGGTCTTCCTTGAAGGTCTGATAGAATTCTGTACTAAACCCATCTGGTCCTGGGCTTTTTTTTTTTTTTTTTTTTTTGGTTGGGATACTTTTAATGCTCCTTCTATTTATTTAGGGGTTATGGGACTGTTAAGATGGTTTATCTGCTCCTGACTTAATGTTGGTACCTGATATCTGTCTAGAAAATTGTTCATTTCATCCAGATTTTTCAGTTTTGTTGAGTATAGGCTTTTGTAGTATGATCAGATGATTTTTTGAATTTCCTCAGTTTCTGTTATTATATCTGTCTTTTCATTTCTGGGTTGTTTGTTTGTTTGTTTGTTTCTTCAAGACAGGGTTTCTCTGTGTAGCCCTGGCTGTCCTGGAACTTACTCTGTAGACCTTGAACTCAGAAATCCACCTGCCTCTGCCTCCCAAGTGCTGGGATTAAAGGCGTGCGCCACCACTGCCTGGCTCTCATTTCTGATTTTGTTAATTTGGATATTGTCTCTGTGCCCTCTGGTTAGTCTAACTAAGTGATTATCTATCTTGTTGATTTTTTCAAAGAACCAGCTCCTGGTCTTGTTGATTCTTTGTATAGTTCTTTTTGTTTTTAGTTGGTTGATTTCAGCCCTGAGTTTGATTATTTCCTACCGTTTATTTCCTCTTGGGCGTATTTGCTTCTTTTTGTTCTACAGCTTTCAGGTGTTCTGTTAAGCTGCTAGTGTATGGTGTCTTCATTTTCTTCTCAGAGGCACTCAGAGCTATGAGTTTTCCTCTTAGCACTGCTTTCATTGTGTCCCATAAGTTTGGGTATGTTGTGTCTTCATTTTCATTAAATTCTAAAAAGTCTTTAATTTCTTCCTTTATTTCTTCCTTGACCAAGTCATCATTGAGTAGAGCATTGTTCAGCTTCCATGTGTATGTGGGCTTTCTGTTGTTTTTGTTGTTATTGAAAACTAGCCTTAGTCCATAGTGATCTGATAGGATGCATGAGATTATTTCGGTCTTCTTGTATCTGTTGAGGCCTGTTTTGTGACTGATTATATAGTCAGTCTATTATATTGCTAGACCCTCAACCTAGAACTGACCTTAATACATGCATGTAATTAAAATGGTACAAAACCAAAAAGGAGGAGGGGGATGGGATAGGGGGTTCTAGGGAAAGGAAACAGGAGAAGAGGATGACATCTGAAATGTAAATAAATAAAATATCCAATGAAGAAAAATAAAGAAAAGCAGGCAACTCAGATCTCAGGTTCAGATTTTAGGAGTAGACAATGAAACAAAAACTATAAACAAACTTTTATAATTCTGGTATAAATATGTTTACCCTCTATATTTATTTTTTAATTATATAGCAATAAAAATAAATTGGAGATTCATGTATAGCAATGAAAATCTAATTTTTAACATATAAAAAATATGACTTTCAGACCCCCCAGTTTTTGCTTTGGTTAAGAACATTTCTTAAACATACCCTAAAAGACCACAGAAGTTACCATGAGGTGCTGAGAAGAATGTATATTATTTTGTTTTATGATGACATGTTTTGTAGATATCTGTTAAATTCATTTGGTCCATAACTTCTGTTAGTTTCACTGTGTCTCTGTTTAGTTTCTGTTTCCATGACCTGTCCATTGATGAGAGTGGGGTGTTGAAGTTTCCCACTATTACTGTGTGAGGTGCAATGTGTGCTTTGAGCTTTAGTAAAGTTTCTTTTATGAATGTGGGTTCCCTTGCATTTGGAGTAGAGATGTTCAGAACTGAGAGTTCTTCTTTGTATATTTTTTTCCTTTGATGAGTATGAAGTGTCCTTCCTTATCATTTTTGATAACTTTTGGTTGAAAGTTGATTTTATTCGATATTAGAATGGCTATTCCAGCTCGGTGGTGGTGGTGCATGCCTTTAATCCCAGCACTTGGGAGGCAGAGGCAGGCGGATTTCTGAGTTTGAGAGTTTGAGGCTAGCCTGGTCTACAGAGTGAGTTCCAGGACAGTCAGGACTACACAGAAAAACTCTGTCTCGAAAAACCAAACCAAAAAAAAAAAAAAAAAAAAAGAATGGCTACTCCAGCTTGTTTCTTGGGACCATTTGCTTGGAAATTTGTTTTCCAGGCCTTTACTCTGAGATAGTGTCTGTCTTTGTCACTAAGGTGCATTTCCTGTATGCAACAAAATGCTGGGTCCTGTTTATGTCTCTAGTCAGTTAGTCTATCGTTTTATTGGGAAGTTGAGTTCTCTGATGTTAAGAGATATTAAAGGAAAGTGATTGTTGCCTTCGTAATTTTTGTTGTTAGAGGTGGAATTTATTTTTGTGGCTATCTTCTTTTGGGTTTATTGAAAGATTACTTTCTTGCTTTTTCTAAGGTGTAGTTTTCCTCCTTGTGTTGGAGTTTTCTATCTTTTATCCTTTGTAGGGCTGGATTCATGGAACAATATTGTGTAAATTTGGTTTTATCTTGGTTTTCCTATCTATGGTAATTGAGAGTTTTGCTGGGTATAGTAGTCTGGGCTAGCATTTATGTTCTCTTAGGGTCTATATGACATCTGCCCAGGATCTTCTAGCTTTCATAGTCTCTGATGAGAAGTCTGTTGTAATTCTGATAGGTCTGCCTTTATATGTTACTTGACCCTTTTCCCTTACTGCTTTTAGTATTCTTTCTTTGTTTTGTGCATTTTGTGTTTTGACTATTTTTGACAGGAGGAATTTTTTTTCTGGTCCAATCTATTTGGAGTTGTTTTGTAGGCATCTTGTATGTTTATGGGCATCTTTTTCTTTAGGCTAGGGAAGTTTTCTTCTATAATCTTGTTGAAGATATTTACTGGCCCTTCAAGTTGGGAATCTGTACTCTCTTCTATACCTATTATTGTTAGGTTTCCTCTTCTAATTGTGTCCTGGATTTCCTGGATGTTTTGGGATAGGAACTTTTTGCATTTTGCATTTTCTTTGACTGTTGTGTCAATGTTTTCTATGGTATATTCTGCACCTGAGATTCTCTCTTCTATCTCTTGTATTCTGTGGGTGATGCTTGTGTCTGTGACTCCTGATCTAGGTTTTCTATCTCCAGGTTTGTCTCCCTTTGTGATTTCTTTATTGTTTCTATTTCCATTTTTAGATCCTGGATGGTTTTGTTTAATTCCTTCACCTGTTTGGTTGTTTTCTTGTAATTATTTAAGGGATTTGGGGGTTTCTTCTTTAAGGGCTTCTACTTGTTTACCTCTGTTCTCTTGTATTTCTTTAAGGGAATCATTTATGTCCTTCTTAAAGTCCTCTATCATCATCATGAGATGTGATTTTAAATCAGAGTCTTGCTCTTCCAGTGTTTTGGGTATCCATGGCTTGCTGTGGTGGCAGAACTGGGTTCTCCTGATGCCAAGTAGCCTTGGTTTCTGTTGCTTATGTTCTTGCCCTTGCCTCTCACCATCTGATTATCTCTTGTGTTAGCTTGTTTTGCTGTCTCTGACTGTGGCTTGTTCCTCCTGCAAGCCTGTGTGTCAGTACTTCTTGGAGACCTGTTCTCTCTGGGATGAATTTGAGTATGGAGAGCTATGACACAGGATCACTCTGGGGTGCAGATGGAAACTGGAAGGATCCTGTCCCTGGCTGTTCTTTGGTTCCTGTGTCCTGATGGCTCTGGGCAGGTCCTTCTTGCGCCAGGAATTTGAACAGAAGTGGTGGTCTTACGTGAGCTCACAGGTGTGTCAGCACTTCTTGTAGACCAGCTCTCTCCCAACAGTATTTAGGTATGGGGCACTGTGTACAGGATCAGCTCTGGGTGCAGATGGAAACTGGAAGGATCCTGTCCCAGGCTGCTCCTCAGTTCTTGTATCCTGCGGGCTCTGGGCAGGTCCCTCAGAGCAGAAATAGTGGTCTTACCTGTACTCAGAAGTGTGTCAACATTCCTGGCAGATCCGCTCTCTCCCAGTGGTATTTGGGTATGGAGAGCTGTGGCACAGGGTCAGTTCTAGGTGCAGACAGAAACCAGAAGGATGATAGAGGTCTTAAAAGAGCATATAATAAATTGCTTCAAAGAAATAAAAAAAAAAAAACACAATCAAACAGTTAGAAGTCCTTAAAGAGGAAACAAATACTTCCCTTAAAGAAATACAGGAAAATGCAGTCACAAAGGCAAAGAAATGAATAAAACAGTTCAAGACCTAAATATAGAAATAGATACAATAAAGAAATCACAAATTCAGGCAACTGTGGAGATAGAAAACCTAGGAAACGAGACAGGAACTACAGATACAAGCATTATCAGTAGAATACAGGAGATGGAAGAGAGAATCTTAGGAATAGAAGATACAATAAAAGAAATGGATACATAGGTGAAATAAAAGGCCAAATGTGAAATTTTCCTAACACAAAACATCCAGGAAATTTGGAACACAGTGAAAAGAAAAAAAAATCTAAGTATTATAGGAAAAGAAGAGAGTGAAAATTCCCATTTCAAAGAGATGGAAACCATCAGCAACAAATCATAGTAGAAAACTTTTCTAACTTAAAGAAAGAAATGACTATAAACATGAGAGACTCTTGCAGAACACCAAATAAGTTGGAACAGATATGAAAATACTCCCACTACATAATAATCTAAACAGTAAATGTACAGAAAAAAGAATATTATACTCTTCAAGGGAAAAAAAGTCTAAGTAACATATAAAGGTACACCTGTCAGAATTACACCTGTCTTCTCAACAGAGACCCTAAAAGCCAGAAGATCAAGGACAGATGTCTTACATACCCTAAGAGACCACAGATGTCAGCCCAACTACTACAACCAGCAAAATTCTCAATCACCATAGATGGAGAAACAAAAATATTTTATGACCAAACCAAACTTAAACAATATCTTTCTAATCTAGCCTTACAGAAGATACTAGCAGAAAAACTGCAACGCAAGGAGAACTATATCTAAGAAAACAAAAGAAATTAATCATGTCACAGCGTACCAAAAGAAGAGCAACACATACACACACACCCAGTTACACCTCCAATGTCAAAATAAGAGGAATCATTGATCATTAGTACCACTCAACATCAATAGGCTCCATTCACCAATAAATAGACATTGGCTACCAGCCTGGATATGTAAACAGGATCTGCTGCATACAAGAAACACAGTTCAGCAACAAAAATAGACATTACCTCAGAATAAAGGGCTAGAAACAAGGTTTCCAAGCAAACAGACCCACGAAACAAGATGAAATAGCCATTCTAATGTCTAATAAAATAGACTTCCAAACAAAAGTCACTTCATATTCAACAAAGAAAATAAAAAACAACAAAATCAATGTCTCAATTAAAATCATCCATGCCCCAAATGCAAGGGCACACACATTCAACTAAAGCACTTTACTACAGCTCAAATTACATATTGAATGAACCCCACTCAATAATAGTGTGAACATCATGGAACCTGGTCCTAAATTGACCATAAAATTGGGATAAAACAAGCCTCAGTGGATACAAGAAGATTGAAATGATCTATGCATTCTATCAGATCGCCACAGACTAAGGCTGGGCTTCAACAGCAGCAGCAGCAGCAGCAGCAACAACAACAACAACAACAACAACAACAACAGAAAGCTCACATACTCATGCCAACTGAACAACTCTCTATTCAATGATAACTTAAGAAAAAAGTTAAGTATTTAAAGACTTCCTAGAATTCAATGAAAATGAAGGTACAACTTACCCAAAGTTATAGGTCACAATGAAAACAGTGCTAAGAGAAAATTTCATAACATTAGGTGCCTTCATAAAGAAATTGGAGAGGACCCATTCTAGCAACTTAACAGCACATCTGAAAGCTCTCAAACAAAAATAATCAAGCATACCCAAGAAGAGTAGGCAGCAAGAAATACTCAAACTCAGGGCTGAAATCAACCAATTATAAACAAAGAGGATAGTACAAAGAATCAATGAAACCAAGAGCTGTTTTTATGAGAAAAGCAACAAGATAGACAAACCCTTCACCTAAACTAAAAGGCACAGAGACGGCACCCAAATTACTAATATCTGGAATGAAAATGGAGACGTAACAATAGAAACTGCGGAGATCCAAAAAAACATCATTAGATCTTACTTCCAAAGCCATTATTCTACAACAGTGAAAATCTGCACCACATGCATGAATTTCTAGATAGATAACTCATATTAAATTTAAATCACAATTATGTAAACTAAACAATTCCATAACCCCACCCCCAAGATAGAAACAGTCATCAAAATCATCCAGCCAAAAAAAATCTAGGGCCAGATGGCTTTAGTGTACAATTCTATCAAACATTCAATGAAGAGCTATTACCAATACTCCTGTGATCATTTGTAGATGCTTGGCACAGGGAATGGCACTGTTGGGAGGTATGGCGTTGTTGGAATAGGTGTAGCCTTGTGTGTGTGGGCTTTAATACCCTTGTTCTAGCTGCCTGAAAGTCAGTATTCTGCTATCAGACTTCAGATGAAGATATAGAACTCTTAGCTTATGCACCATGCCTGCATAGATGCTGCCATGTTCTCACCTTGATGATACTGGACTGAATCTCTGAACCTGTAAGCCAGTCTCAATTAAATGTTGTCCTTTATAAGATTTGCCTTGGTCATAGTGTCTATTCACAGTGGTGAAACCCTAACTAAGACAGAAGTTGGTACCAAGGACTTGGGTATTGCTGAAATAAGCCTGACCGTGCTTTTGTTTGGAAGAATGTGGATTTTGGGACATTGGATTTGGAAAGTAGTGGAATACTTTAAATGGGGCTTAATGGGCTATCCTAGTAGGAATATGGAAGAATTTATTACTGAGACTGATTTGAATTGTGCAGACCTCACCCATGAGGTTTCAGTGGAGAAGAACTTCAGTATGTGGCCTAGAGAGTGTATTTGTAGTATTTTGGTGAAGAACATGGCTGCTTTATGGCCTTGTATGAAGAGTCTTACTGATGCTAAGGTACAGAGATTTATATTAGTCGCATTGACAAAGGAAGTTTCAAAAATGCCCAGCAGAGACCTTGTTATCTCATTAAGTCTCATGAAGACTGTTTTGAACAAGCATAGCAAGCTTAGAAAAGAAAAATATAAAATATATGGTTCAAGTATTAAAGGGTCACTAGGAAGTGAAATGGAGCTGAATCCTATGTTATAGGAGATAACAGATTAAGGGATTTTGGGCAAGATCCCATCCAGAAAAATTTAGATCCAGGTATGGTGGTACACACCTTTAAATCAAGAAGAAAAAGCCAAACAGATCTCTGAGTCCAAAGCCAGCCTGGGACAAAGAAGATTGCAGGTGAAGGAAAGTTTAAATCCAGACGCGGTAGCACATTCCTTTAATCCCAGCATTATAGGAGACAGAGCCATGCAGATCTTTGAGTTCAAAGTCAATCAATAGAGCGAGTTCCAGGAAAGCTAAGTTTAGGCAGAGAGGGAATCCGAAAACCAAAAGCTGGTAATAGAATAAGGGAGACTATGTTCCAGCCCCAGAAAGCAGCAGAACATGGCAGCTTTGCCCATGTGGCTCTGGCTTCAGAGTGAAAAATAGAAGGGACTCCTGAGAAAATTGATGTTTAGCTGGAGCTAAGAAATTAGTGATGATTAAGCAGAGATCAGCATCACTGAGGTGAAATCTTCTGGGAAGTGTTTTCTGAGATCACAGAGAAGCTGTGTTCCAGAGATAGACAAGATTGTACCTCATGCTGCAGCTGTACTTGATAATGTGTAAGAATCACCCAGGTGGTACTGGCTTTGAAGGTATGAAGGGGTCATGAAGAGCAGCTGAGGCTTGGCACTGTGAGAGGCCAGGGAAGGCTACTGGTGAAGGTGCAGCCTCAGTTGCAGTTGACAGCTCAGGACTGAAGGGGTCATGCAAAGGAGTTGAGGCTTGGCACCATGAAGAGAGCCTATGAGAGGCTATTGGTGAAGCCTAGTTGCAGCAGAAGTCCCCAGTGTATTTTAGATGCCAAAAACACGGGATGGTCACCAAGAACAGCAGCAGCAGAGGAATGGATCAACCTGAGCTTAGAGTGCTACAGAGGGCAGATCTGGAGAAGTGACACCAGGCCTTTAGAGAAGCCCTGAAGATCATGTGTGAATCCCAGACATTAAAACAGGAAGCTGTAATGTTGAAATTTCCTTGGAGACCCCAAGATACTCAAGATGCCAGAGCCATGGGCTATCTGCTGAGGAAAACTGCTAACAGGGAGTGGAACCAGCCCAGGAGAAAGAAGTTTGTTGAAGTCAATAAAGATGAAAAAGGAGTTGGAAATCTAAAGACCACTTGGACATCTGACATGAAGATGCACAGTTTGGAATTTGCCCAGCTGGTTTCCTGTCTTGCTTTGGAGATTACAGTTAAGTGATTGGGTAAATCTCAGAAGAGACCTTAAACTTTGGATTTTTAATGTTGTTAAGACTACTATAGACTATGGGGACTCTAGAATAACAACCATGAATAGCTTCAGTTTTATGAGATCTAACTCACTTTTCTGGCCCCTGCAAGTACCAGTCATGCATGTGACACATCAACATACATGCATGCAAGACAGCCATATACATAAAATAAATAAAATAAGCAAGTAAATATTTTCTCTCCAAAGTTGATTTGGTCAGGTTATGTTTGCACATGAATAAATAGAATTGAATTATGATATAAATTAGTATGAGAGAAGTGGGACCAGTGGTAGCAGGAATGTGAACTTGTGGCTATGTATGCCTTTGAAAATTTTTGTTAGGGGGTGGTGAGAGGGTTTGGAAAACTGGGCTATAAGTGCCATTGAATGCGGAGATTTCAAGGGTCTGTTCTTGTCAAAGAGTGGAGACATGGTGCGAGAATCACTTTCCGCTCACACTTTGGGGTATATGTGTGTACATCATAGACACAATAATGTCAAGTATTTGTCTCAGAGCTACTGTGACAAGTAGCTTTAACATGCATCATCTAGTGTTAGAAACCGGTCCTCTGAGAAGCAGTGTTTGCATTTACTTGTAGCAGGATATCTTCCCACTACATTTGTATAAAGCTCAGCGATGGGGCTGTAGGCGGAGTGAGTAGTCTGAAGGAGAGGAAAAGGAGAAGGAAGAGGAGGCGAGAGAGATGTAGGAGCCATGGAGGACCATGTTTGGGTCCAGGATGGTCCTGGGTAACGATTTATATCT
Source organism: Grammomys surdaster (assembly GCF_004785775.1). Classification (NCBI taxonomy): domain Eukaryota; kingdom Metazoa; phylum Chordata; class Mammalia; order Rodentia; family Muridae; genus Grammomys; species Grammomys surdaster. The sequence continues at coordinate 25,617 of NW_021620749.1, read as the reverse complement.
TAAGGTTAGATATTGGGAAACAATTCTAATTGTGTGGGCAAATTGTTAATTGAGCATTACCAAATATATAAAGTCTTTGGATGATAATTAAGCTTTAGAGTCTCATTTCTACCAGGTACTGCGTGGATGGTGGGTATTGTCGAGTTCAGCCAAGCTTTGTAGAGACAGCATGGTAGATTGGCAGAGCCATTTCCCATGCTGTCACCTTGTGGGTGACAGGGCCGGTATTTTTGCCCAGCATCAGCCTCGGTCAGAGTTGAGCAGTGGGGAGAGCATGGCTCCGCTCTGGGCCTCAGGCCTTGTCTAGTGGGGAACATGGAGGCCCCATAAGTACAAGCCAGATCGGGTTCCGCCGTTTTAAATATTAACCGCAACATTTACTCAGGGATCTACCTGTCTAGAACCATTGGCTACTTTTTTTTTTTTTGCCTCCCACAACTACTTTCCCAAGATATCACTAAGAAGATGGACTGAGTCCTCTCATTGATCATCAATCAATCGTTAATCAAGAAAATATCCAACAAATTAGCCAAAAGACCATTCTTATGTATGCATTTTCTCAGTTGAAGTTCTCTTTTCCCAATTGTCTCTAGTTCATATCAACTTTGGGAGAAAAAAAAAAGGCACGATTGGCCATAGTACACATATACATACATGAATAAGTACGGTTGTATAAACTGGCATTTTATTTTTATTGCTTTATGTCTATCATATTCCACTAAATGTGTTAAAATTTATTTTGCATTGGAAATGAATTCTCAAAGCACTCCTTTTTAAAGTATTTTATTTATTTATTCACTTTATATCTCAATATGGGCCCCTCTCTCCTCCCAGTAATCCCTCACACAGAACTTTCATCTACTTCTCCTTTAAGAAGAGGAAGCTCTTTCTAGGTATCACCTACCCACTGATGGCACATGTCACTGTAGGACTAGGCGCAACCTCTCCCACTGAGGCCAGACAAGCCAGTCCACTTAGGGAAACAGGATCCACAGGCAGGCAGATGAGAGATTTAAGGAAAGCCCCCACTCCTGTTGTTGGATACCAAGCTGCTCATCTGCTACGTAAGTACAGGAGGCCAAGGTTTAGCCTGTGCTTTCTCTTTCCTTGGTGATTCAGTCCATAGGAGCCATCAAAGGTCTGGGTTAGTTAACCGTCCATCTTCCTTTGGAGTCCCTGTCCTCAGACTCCCACAGGCCTTCCCATAAGTCTTCCGTAAGAAGACTCCATCTAAAATTTGAGCTCCATCTAAATTTTGGCTGCAGGTCTTTTCATCGATTTTCCATTGGCTGCTGGATGGAGCCTCTCAGAAGACAGTTATGCTAGGTTCCTATTTGCAAGCATAACAGAGTATCATTAACAGTGTCAGGGATTGGTTCTTGCCCATGAGGTGTGTCTCAATTTGGGGTTGGCCATTTCCTCCCTCTCTCCCCTCTGTCCCTGCACATCTTGTAGGCAGGACACATTTTGGCTCAAAGCTTTTGTGGGTGGGTTGCTGTTCTTGTCCTTTCACTGGGAGTCCTGCCTAGCTACAGGAAGTGGTCACTTCCAGATCTGTATCTTCCAAAGCTAGGAGTCTCAGCCAGATTCATCCCTGTAGACTCTCTGGAGCCTTCTCCATCCCAAGTCTCTGGTACATCCTAGAAATTGCCGCTATGCCAATTTCCCTCCTCTCTCCAATGCTCTCCTTATATCTGATCCCACCTGCTTCACTCTTCTCCCCTTCCCCTCTCTCACCCAGTTCCTTCCTTCAGTCTGCTTCCAATATCTATTTTGTTTCTTCATCCAAGATAGATTCAACCATCCTCTTTTGGAATCTCTTTTTTTATTTGGCTTCCTTGGGTCTGTGGAATAGAATGTGGGTATCTTTATTTTATGGCTAATATCTACTTTAAAGTGTGTACATACCATGTATGTACTTTTTTTTTTTTTGGTTTGGTTTTTCGAGACAGGGTTTCTCTGTGTAGCCCTGGCTGTCCTGGAACTCACTCTGTAGACCAGGCTAGCCTCGAACTCTCAAACTCAGAAATCCGTCTGCCTCTGCCTTCCAAGTGCTGGGATTAAAGGCGTGCGCCATCACCACCCGGCTCCATGTATGTACTTTTATGTCTGGTTACCTCACTCAAGATGATATTTTCTAGTTCCATCCAATTGACTGTAAAATTGACAATGTCCTTTTATTTAATGGCCAAGTAGTATCCCATTGTGTAAATGAACCACATTTTCTTGATCCATTCTACAGTTGAGGGACAACTGCTTTGTTTCCAGATTTGGGCTATTATGAATAAAGCTGTTATGAACATAGTTGAGCAAATGCCCTTGTGGGATGGTGGGGCATCGTTTGGGAATACAGTCAGAAGTGGTATAGCTGAGTCTTGAGGTACTATTCCCAAAACTTCTCAAAAACCACCAAGTTAATTTTCAGAGTACTTGTGTAAATTTACATTCCCACCAGCAGTGGAGACATATTGTCTTTCTCCACATCCTTGCCAGCATGTGCTGTCCCTTGAGTTCTTTGATCTTAACCATTCTGATGGGTATGAGATGGAATCTCAGGGTAATTTTGACTTGCCTTTTCCTGATGACAAAAGAACTCCAACATTTCTTTAGGTGTCAATATTCCTTTGTTGAATTGTTTGTTTAGCTCTGTACTCCATTTTTCACAGGATTATTTGGTTTCTTGGTGTCTAACTGTTTGAGTTCTTTATATATTTTCTGTATTTGCCTTCTGTTAGATGTAGGATTAGTGTAGATCTGTAGGTTTCCATTTTGTCCTAATGACAGTGTCTTTTGAGTTACAGGAGTGTTTCAGTTTCATGAGGTCCCATTTATTGTTGACCTTAGCACCTGAACCATTGGTGTTCTGTTCAGGAAGTTGTCTCCTGTACTTAGGACTTCAAGGGTGTGCCCACTTTCTGTTCTATTAGATTTAGTATATGTGGTTTTACATTGAGGTTTTGGGTTCATTTTGACTTGAGTTTTGTGCAGCATGATAAATATGGATCTATTTGCATTCTTCTACATACAAAAATCCAGTTAGATCAGCACTGTTTATTGACAGTGTTCTCCTGTTCCATTGTATGGATTGGCTTCTTTGTCAAAAATCAAGTGTCCAGCCGGGCGGTGGTGGCACACGCCTTTAATCCTAGCACTTGGGAGGCAGAGGCAGACGGATTTCTGAGTTTGAGGCCAGCCTGGTCTACAGAGTGAGTTCCAGGACAGCCAGGACCACACAGAGAAACCCTGTCTCGACAAAACAAAAACAAACAAACAAACAAAATCAAGTGTCCATAGGTGTGTGGGCTTATATCTGGTCTTTCATTCAATTCCATAGATCAATCTGTCTGTTTCTATACCAATATTATGCAGTTTCTATTACTATTGCTGTTAGTACAGCTTAAAGTCATGAATAATTATACTTCTAGAAATTCAGTATTTATCTATCTTGTTTTCTTTCTGCATAAATATCTTTCAAGATCTGTAAAGAATTGTGTTGGAATTTTGATGGGGATTGTATTAAATGTGTAGATTGCTTTTGGTAAGATGCTACTTTCACTCTGTTAATCCTACCAATACACGAACATGGAAGATATTTCCATCTTCTGATATTTTCCTCTTCAGAAATTTGAAGTTCTTGTCATACCAGTCTTGCACTTACTTGGTTAGAGTTACACCAATTTTTTTGCTTTATTTGTGGCTATTGTGAAGAGTAGTGTCTTCCCTAACTTCTTTCTCAGCTCGCTGATTACTTGTAAAGAGGACTATTAATTTCCTTGAGTTAATTCTGTATCCAGCTGCTTTTTGATTCATTTTTTTTTTTTTTGGACAACATTTTATTGCTACCAGAGGCTTTATCAGCAGTACATGGTTCTGACTGCAGTGCCGTCTTCAGACTGCAAAGGGAGCTCAGGGTCCAGAAGTCACTCAGAGAAAAACAAAGGAATAACTCCTTATCAAGAAAATCCTAATGGTGTAATATAAAACTAGGGTACTGAATTCAATTATAAGTTACAGACTCAAATCAGGGCTGCCCCAATATCTAGACAGTTGCTTCTACTGATTATAAATGAGCGAAAACATATCAATTACAAAAATCTACATATATGTTACATGTTTCTTTGGTGAGCACCTGGATATATTAACTTTATCAGAAATTCTTTTATATAAATATCAAAAAATGTTTAAAATGTCCTAATTACATGCTATTTTTTAAGCGTCAAGATAAACAAAAAAGGACAATAGTAGTAATCTTTTTAAACTAAAAACTGAATTGAGACACATAAAATAAAGAGAACTTTTTCTACTGCCACTGATTCATGGGGATAGCTTCAAAGTGCCCTTTTCAAACTAACATACTTGAACAGTGGATTAAACATGGCTACCACACAAAAATAATTTGCTACTGAATTACTTTGAAAGAAAAGGTGGGTGTTATTCAGTGAAGTCAGAATACATAGATCAACAAGCACACAACTTAGTACTCAACCAAGGCAAGAAAGGGCAAGAGAAAAATAAGATCAGTGGACCCAGGTTCCTAGCTGTGAGTTTGCAACTTTCCCCTAAACATTGATTTTTTTTTTTTTGACATGGGGCAAATTTATTTTAACAACGAAGTAGAACTGACATAGTACAAAGAACTTTTGCTTTACATTTAAATATATTTTGGATCTTGAGTCTATAAATATATGCCTTTATATTAAATTACGTTGAATTGTAAGTAACCGCACAAAATAGTAAGAGTGTTTTTCTTTTTTACTGGCTCACTTCAATCAGTCTGACAAAGCACATGCCCTTCTCTTACAGCCTTTCCTGGTCTCTAGTTTCACACCGAATAGTCAGCCTTAGTGTGTGCACTGGAAGGTGACACTTGAAACTACATGACAGAAACAGGCTGCAAAGGTGGACAGGGGGAAGCTTTGCCCTCTTGCCTTGATAAATCAGTGGCACATACAGAGCCCACATTCTCAGAACCATTATCCTCATTATAGAGCCGCTTGATCCCATCGTAGAAGTCGTCCACCTCCATCTCCTCCACTTTCAGCAGCAGGGAGATGAAGGTGGAAGGCTGCTGCACCTCTGACTGGCACTTCTGGCTTGCTGTTGTCCTTGGAGAAATCTGGGCCTGAGACAGAGGAGGGGTGTAATTTGAACGCTCCTTTGTCGCAGGTCACCAGGGTGTGCTTGAGGGGACGGTAGACATAAACGGAATTTAGAAGCAGGGAAGACTGCAGAGCAGAAAGGTGATATGCCACCAGCTCCCGACAGTGGATCAACTGGGAGCTGTCCATCTGTGCTTTCTGAAGCAGTTCAATTGTAAGAGGAAGCCAATCGGGAATGAGTTTCTCCATTTCCAGACTAACCATGGCCAAAGCAAGCATGGATCCTTTGAACTGCAGAAGTTGGTTGCAGGCCATACAGTGAAGTAGCTGCTTGGTCAGGACTGCCAAATGTTGAAACGGGCTCAATTTGGGCAAATTGAAAAGTAACTGAGGCCTAGTTGACACTGCAATGGCATGGAAAATGTGAAGAAAATCCAATGGTGTGGCTGTGTGAAGATCCCAGTTCAATTTATCCAGAATAATTCTCTCCATTCTCAAAATCTCAGATGAGGAACATCCACAGAAACTGTCTCTTGCCAATACCTTTAGCACTGGAATTTTCTCATCTTCTTCAACAGTCTTAGCAGCCAGAAAAAAAAAAAAAGAACAGCTGATTGCAATACAATTCAAATATTTTGGATGGGCTTTCACTGTAGCTAAAAACCTATCCAAAAGACTGCTTGCCAGAGCAAATGTTTCTGGATAAAGGTTGAACTGGTATTTGAGTTTGGCCAACCATTGAATTACTTCATCTCTCTGGGATGGAGAAACATTCTGATTTGTAGGTATCTTCGGCACATTTACCTTCCACATCTGGGCTTCCCTGGAGATTGCCCTTTCCAACAGGGAAGACAATCTCTGGTTTTCCAAAGGTCCTGGAAACTTCATGATATCCCTTTGGATCTGCCTGCCACCCAGCTTGATGTAGCTACCTTCTCCTCCTCTTCCTCCTCCTCCTCCTCCTCCTCCCCGGCAGAGCTGTAGGCCTCACAGTGGTGACCGGGGTCATCCGGGGGCCGTTACCATCTCATGATCCTCGGCGCGCGGCGGCGGGGCGCGTGGGACCAGGGCCAGGCCGTCTGGGGAGGGAGAAGTGGGCAAACCGGGCCGGCGGGCGCGGGCGCTCGGGCGGGACGCACGACTGCGGCCGAAGGGTCACTCAGCGAACTAATTCCATGATGACCCTGGGCCCGAGGCCGCCGCTGCCGGTCCCGCTCCTCCGACCGCCGCCGCTGGTGCCCGGGTGAGGAGGGGGCGCCCTCTCGCCATAGGGCGGCGGGGGCCGGGGAGAGGCGTAGGGTGAGGCCGGCTCTGCCCCTGCCCGAGGGAAGCGCCTCCGAGGGGAAATGGTGGAAGGGGGAAGGGGAAAAAAGAAAAGAAAAGGAAGGGGAAAGGGAGAGAAAATAAGAAAACGCGAGACAGAGGCGCTGGCACGTCCGCTCGCGGGGTAAGGCTGGGGAGGGAGGGGAGAGCCCGCTTTTTGATTCTTAATCAAAGGCAATGATCAAGATTTATTCCCGTCAGGGTACATCATGTAGGCAGATGAATTTGTATGATAGTAAAAATATTTTTGTGTGATTTTCCAAAATATTTGGGTTAAGTTTATTTTTCACAGAGAAAATTACTGGAGGTGCATTAACCACCTGTAGTATTATCTACAACACATGTAATATTGACGTAATAAATATGCTATCATAATATGTCCTTTCCAAACTATGTAAGGAACTAAGCAAAGAAAGAAATGTAACACTAACTTCAATAAGGCAGAAATAATATCATCTTAGGTTATAAATTCTGAGTGGAGATCATATTATGGAAACTGGGGGGAATGCTGTGGTCCGCATGGTCAGACAAGTTAGACTCTCAATATTTGGTCATAGGAAGTAACCGTAAGAAGTTGCTCCAAATAAAGGGCAGTAGTTCACACTAAGTGCTGGAAATATTAGGGAACAGAATGACAAGTTGTGGATGGGATGCCAAAATGGACATATGGTAGACTCCATAGGTCACGAGGGATGCATCAATGGGGTAATTTCGTACACCTAAGACTTCTACACTTGTAGTACTTTGAAATGTATACACCAGAAACCTGAAGAAGCTGGCTCTAATGCAAGTGATGTAATGGATTTGATAGGGAGTGTGAGGGCAAGCAGGAAAAAAGAAGGAACTTCCTTCTTATGTGTCCTTCATTAAAGCTGTCAGCAGGTGGTGTGGCCCAGATTAAAGTTGGGTCTTCCATCTGTAAGTATATAGATCAAAGGTTTATATTCTCAATTTAAAGATCCAGAGTGAAAGTGAGTGTTGCATCTCAAAGGATTTAATTAAGGAAAAGCCCCTTATAGTATCACATACTGATTGATATTTAAATAAACAATGGACCGCTTACATGAGGGACATCCGAGACTATATATTGCAGCAGAAAAATACCTATCACCAAGTGAAAGCACAATAGCAACTGAACAGCAGCCATGAAAGGATATAAGAATCTCTTCATAAACTTATATAAATGGATATGCCACACATACACCAAACTTCAATACCTACTCCAAATGTTTCAAACTACAAAGAACCACAATTGGTGATTTCCCCCATTATGATTCAGTGAATATCATAAATAATATCCTTTCTTCAAGGCTATGATGATTAAAAGATGAAACAAGATTTTTTTCCCTTGAAACTGAAGACAACTGTGATATTTAAAGTATTAAGTCATTTACATGAATAGGGTTTTTCTCTTGCATGAGTTCTTTCCTACTTCCTGACATCAAGATGATATATAAAGTCATTAAAAATATTTACAGGGCTAAAGTTATGGCTGTGCAGTTGAGACAAGCTGAGTCCCAGGACCAGGGTGAGATTTTCACATCTTCCTGTAATTCCTGTAATCTGTAAATGCTACAAGATCCAAAGGTCTAATCTTTTTGGGAATCAGCTTGGAAGTGCACACACACAAAAACACAAAGACACACTGACATCACATAATTTAAATTAAAACAAATTGTTAAACAAATAAATTTTTACTCAAGAATTTTTTCTTGTGCAAACATTCATTCCTCTAACTCAAGGGTTGATGTCCTAATGGCTTACCTATAGAGTGTTTCTTCATCAATTGATTCATGTACAGAAAGCAAGCTTGTAGGCTTGATATTGGAAAAGTCAATCCTCTTCAGTTGATGTTATCATTTTGGAAGATTTAGGAAATGCTGTCCTGCTGGAGGAAATATGTCACTTGGAGTGGGCTTGAGAGTTTACATCCACACACCATTTCTAGTTTCCACTCTCTGCTTCCTGATGCAGGTTGAAGATGTGAGTTCTGAGCTTCCTGCTTTAGCTGCCATGTGTGACACTTGATGTATAGCTACTTTCATGATGATCAAGGCTTTATCACATTGACTACATTTATAAGGTTGCTCTCCAATGTGTGTTTATGTATTCAAAGATGACTGTGATATGCAAATACTGGGAACATACAAAAGAAACTCATCTTAAGTACTGCTTTTCTGTTATCAGCTTCCATTTAATCATAAGGTGAAACTAAGTTCAATGTACCAATCCCTTGAGGAGTTGGAGACTTTCCACTAGCTCCTTAGAACACAATGCCAGTTCCTAGTCACAAAAGAATAAATGGATATGATTGGTTAGATTGAAAACCCCATATTCTATATCAACTGACACAGATCAAACTACATAAGGAAAGCCCCATCCCTAAATCCTGATTGGTAGAAAAATGTAAGTGTAACTTAGCACAGATATTTGTTGTTTTCAAGTGTAAAAGCAATATAACATTCTGGCTTGAGGTGGGGTAAGGGGTCAGAGCAAGGTAGGTTCAGCTACTCAGTATGTTCTGTGTCCTTGACTGATTAGTAACAACTTGATTACAATAAATTATTGTCAGCTGCATTAACTTGGTATTGAGTTGTGTTGTATCTCAGTGGACCTCATAACACAAAGGCTTTACCCCATTGCTTACATTCATAGAATTTTTCTCCAGTATGTATACTTTCAGGATGATGCAGACTACAAAAACATGAAAAGCCTTCACCATATCAAATACATTCATAGTTTCTCTCCACTATGAATTCTTTCATGATAAAGATTATATAAATGTAAAAGGCTTCACCATATTAAATATAGTTAGAGGGTTTCTCCACATTGAGAATTATTTCATGCCTTTAAAAATGACTCTGACATGGTAATGTTGCTTACATTGATACAGTTTCTCTCCATAATAAATTCTTTCATGCCTTTGAAGATGATAGTGATGTGCAAAGGCTTTACCACATTGGTTACATTAATTGGATCTATCTTCAGTATATGTTCTTTTATGTATTTGTAGATTACTCTGTTGTGAAAAGGCTTTATCACACTGGTTCTATTTGTAGAGAGTCTCACAGTATGTATTATTTTATGTGTTTGGAAACAACTCTGACATGCAAAGTCTTTACTACATTAGTTACACTCATAATACTTCTCTCAAGTATGTGTTCATTTATGTATTTGGAGACTATGGTGATATGTAAAGGCTTCATCACATTGATTAAATTCATAGTATTTCTTTACAGTATGTGTTTTTCTTATTTATTTGAAGATGACTGGGGTATACAAAGGCTTTACCACACTAGTTACATTCATAGGGTTTCTCTCCAGTTTGTGTTCTTTTATAATATAGGAGACTATTTTTAAAAAAAGATTTATTTACTCTTTTATTTATGAGTACACTGCAGCTGGCTTCAGACATACACTAGAAGAGTGCATTAGATCCCATTACAGATAATTGTGAGCTACCACATGGTTGCTGGGAATTGAACCCAGGACCTCTGGCAGAGTGGTCAGTGCTCTTAACCGCTGAGCCATCTCTCCAGCCCTGAGACATGCAAAGGCTTTGCATTGTAGCACATTGGATACATTCATAAGGTTTCTATTCAGTATGTTCTTTTATGTATTTGGAGATTAGTGTGATGTGCAAAGGTTTTACATTGATTTTATTCATAAGGTTTTTCTCTGGTATGTGTTCTTTTATGACATAGGAGATGACTGTCATATGCAAAGTCTTTACCACATTGAATACCTTTATGGTATTTTTCTCCAGTAAGAATTCTTTCTTGCCTTTGGGTATTGTTCTTATATGCAAAGACTTTACTACACTGAGTATATTCAGGAGGTTTCCCTCCAGTACGACTTCTTTCAAGCCTGTGAAAATAATTGGCACTTGTGAAAGGTTTACAACATTCATTGTATGGGTGGATCTTTTCATCTGTATGAATTAACATTACAATTGGTATAGTAGTAAAGATGAATCAGATCTTAAGGTTGTATCATGTTATTTATGTTCATCATGTTCCCCTTCATTATGGGTTCTTCTGCATCTTTGAAGATACATGTCATGTTTAGAGAATTTATCACAAGACTCACATTTATAGCATCCTTTTTCTATAGATTTACCAACTGATTTGATTCATAAATTTTTCTATAGTATACATCATACTATATTTGCAAAGTGAAACAGGGCAAATTTAAGAATTTCCACATTCTTAGTACTTATAGGGATTTTTTTTTTGCAGTGTGAGTTTGTGTATGTTTCCAGTAATGTTGGAAAAACAAATAATTGTAAACTTGTATCAAATTCAGAAAGTCTATTAAGATTGGGGGAACTAGTACATATCTTTTAATTGTTCTGAGGGGGTACGCTGCTTATTTCAATATACATATGCTCACATGGTATGTACCCATTGTGGCATATGATATACCTATTAAAAAAAGAATAACAAGTGAAAGGTTTCCACATTGCATTCACTCTCTTCCTCATAGACATGTGCTATAGTCATTAAGATTTCCTGTAGCAAGACCCAATTAAATGCTACTCAAAAGACCCTGGCAGCAGAGGCAGTAATGACCCTTGCTCCCTGTCCCAATATTCTGGGTTCCCAAATGAAAGACACACATATACAGGCTTTATATTTTAATATGCCTTAAAGAGATCAATGACTGGGCCATTCCCGAACCTCCATGTGGCTGATGTAATCTCTTCTGATATTCCTGGGTTATTACTTACTAAATTCTATATTCCATCTTTGCTGCCCCGACCCAGACCTGCAGGCCCTTCATCTGCATTCCCAAGCACCTACATGATGTCGATGCTTGCTTTCATCTGCACCAGTCAGGCACGATCTCTCCTGTCCTCCCTAGAATGGCAGCTGTATCTCCTCCTCCCTCCTTGGTCCCTTACCTGGGAATCTCGAAGTTCCACCTCGGTCTCTCTGCCCAGACGTTAGCCACCTGCAACTTTATTTACCAATCAAAACCAACTGAGGACAGGGTCCCTCAGCAACTTCTACATGGATGTGCAGATTCTCATGCAATTTTGGGGACCAATTAACATAATACAGGCAGAATTAGACCCAATCCACAACAGTTCCCTGTTTTTGTCCAAACAAAAGGCCCTTTTCTCTCAGATATATGTTGAACACAATTATAACAATTGTGTAAATTGTAAGGTATGATATGTGCTTTATAACATCCAGTTCATCATATTTGGCAATTTACATAAATTATTCTATCATTTGTCCTAACTTAAAGAGTTTACAATTCTACACCTGAATTATGTTTTGATTTTAACTTTTACTACCATTCTTTAAAATCTAGATCACCTTTCTTAATGCTAAATCACGACCAAAGCTAGTCTTCATTGTGCAGATTTGCAGAGATTTGCATTCCAGTAGCACTTGTACCTGTCATCATCCAATACCCTACTCATCTCTGAAAGGCCCACCACTCCAGCTTCCTATGCTTAGCAGCCTATGGCTCCCTTTGTGGGCAGGTGACCCTGAACTTACCATGTTGCTACTTCCAAGCTTGCCTGAGCTCTCCTCAATCTGTTATCAATCTGTTCCACAAGTGGAAGGACTCCCAGAATATTAGCAATTAAAGAGCGATTTTAAGAAACAATGTTTTTCGTTTTGTGGTTTCATTTTGGGTTCAGATAAATGATGGCTTCTTTTCACTTGGTAGGTATGAGACAACCCTGGGGGAAAAAGCAGGAAATAAATTACAAACACTATGGAGCACTATTGTTAGTCAACACATCTTCTTCAGTGGGAAGGTGGAAAAAAAAACAGCTGTATTAGTAAAGATTCTCTTTATAGACATACCTGAGAGAATGAATCTCTCCATGGATGTAGAAAATGTACTTATTAAAATGTCTCACAAGCTATTGTCCAACTAGTCCAATAATGGCTGTCAATGAAATGTTGAAGAAGCCAGTAGTAGTTCTGTCCATATAGCTGAGTGTCTAAGATGGTCTTTCATATGTTCTAGAATTTCAAAGAAGTAGGCTCTAAGGACAGTAAAAAATGTATATGCTCACTTATAAGTTTGCCTACTCCTAAATATCCTAAGATAAATCATCTTCTGAATGTTCTCACAGTGTAAAACCAGAGATATTTAATGGCACTCTTAGCTCAAAGTCATGCAGAAACACACATAAATCATAAAAAAAAGATAAGGCAGAAATACTCCTGGAACATACATTGATAGATGACATACATGCGGAGCTGCAATGGGCTTCCTGGAGATGGGTCACCATTTTGCCTGGAAGTGATTATTGAATTCTACAAAAGCATTGCCTCAGGAGCTTCATCCCAGAATTGTTTCATGCTGTTGAAATGCCTTCTTATGTTTGTCATTGCTGTATTCCTCATTTTTCTGGCATGGTGTGATTGGGCATAGAAATATTCTTTTCCCTATAGTCTCTTATGATTTATTCCTGGGTATTATCACACCCTGTTGGGCAAATTTCTTGCAGATCAATGTGAGAATGAGCTTTCATTAATTAATGAGGTTTAGATGAATTAATGATTCTTGTAGAATTACTGATTTGGTTCAAATAATTTTAGGAAGCTAGAGAAGTTAATAGAAATTTTAGAGAGATGGTTTAAGCTGTTTTGCCAGAAAGACATAATAAAGTTATAATCAAGAGTAGAATGTGCCCACTCCTCATAGAATAATAAGTAAAGGCTGTATTAAAAGGAGAACAGTGAGCTTATATCCACTACAAGCACATAAATTGCAGTAGGAAGAAAATAGAAATCAATGATTTGTTCCAAGAAAAAAACATTCATTCTTGGTCAGGTCTTAAGGATGAGGCCACAGGTGTTCACCATGAAAGTAAGACCATGAACTAGAAGTGGTAACCACATTTAAAACTATTACTTTGACCTTATAATGATCATATGGAATAAAAGAAAAAGAAAACTATTGCACTGAACTTATAATGAACATATGAAAGAAAAGATAAAACTATTACTTAGAACTTACAATCAATTTATAGATTAAAAGACTACAAATAAAACTACTCCTTTGAACTTATAATCGACAATTCTTCTGTAATTCTATTTTGTGTAACATTTTATTTATTTCTGAATGAAATAATTTTTCTTGTCATGTAGAGAATATTGTCTTAGGGGATATAAATGGAATGAAGGAAAAAATAAAGTTGTTGGAGTTTGCTTCATCCACCAACAAGGTGTATATGTGTATATATGTATATATGTATATATGTATATATATACATATGTAAAGTTGTTGGAGCCACCTCATTGAAGCTATTTTATCCATTCAAATATGGGTATATGTATATATGTGTGTATGTGTGGATATGTGTACATGTATATATATATATGTATAATGTGTGTGTGTGTATACATAAAATAATTGGAGGCTGCTATGCTCCATCCATCCAATGTATATATGTGTCTATCTGAATGTATGTATGTATGCATGTATGTATGTGCATGTGTGTAATTGTTACAGCTTGCTTGTTGGAGCTTACTTGTTGAACCTCGCTTGCTTCATCCAATGTATGTCTGTGTGTCTGTGTATATGATGTTTTTTTTTTAACTTTTTCTTTCTTGCTGGCCACTTAAGAGTTAAAATAGGGGCCAGGCAATGGTGGCACACGCCTTTAATCCCAGCACTTGGGAGGCAGAGGCTGGTGGATTTCTGAGTTCAAGGCCAGCCTGGTCTACAGAGTGAGTTCCAGGACAGCCAGGGCTATACAGAGAAACCCTGTCTCGAAAAACAAAACAAAAGAAAAAAAAAAGAGTTAAAATAGGGTCTTTTCTCTAGCTTCAGTCCACACCTCTATCTGCAATAGTGGATCTTCATGCCACTCCCCAACACCACAGCTTTGCCTGCCTTCCAGGAGGCCTGCTGCCCCCTGAGACAACCAGGCCCAGAGTCCTGATACTACCAGGGACTAGTAGGCCAGCCAACACGAGAGACAACCAGATAGCTAAAGGCAAGTATAAGAACACAATCAACAAAAGCCAGTGGAATATGGTACCACCAGAAGCCAGCTCTCCTACTACAGCAAGCCCTGGATATCCTAAAATACCTGAAGAGCAAGACTATGACCTTAAACCTCATCTTATAAAAATGGCAGAGGCATTTAAAGAGGAAATAAATGAATCCCTTAAAGAAATACAGGAAAATACAATCAGACAGGTAAAGGCCTTTAAGAGGAAACAAATAAATATGAAGAAATGCAGGAAAATATAATCAAGCAGGGGAAGGAAATGAATAAAACTGTTCAAGACCTAAAAATAGAAATAGAAGCAATTAAGAAAACACAAATGGATGCAAGCCTGGAAATGGAAAACCTAGGAAAGAGAACATGAACTACAAATGCAAGCATGGCCAACAGAATACAAGAGATGGAAGATAGAATAACAGGCCTAGAAGATACTGTGGAGAGTTTTTGGGGCTGCCTGGCAGGAATCTGACATTGACCAAGGACAAGGAAATGGGCTTTAGGCAGGAATCTGACATTGGGCCATGACGAGGAAGTAAGTTCAGGCAGGAAACTAATTGTAGGCTAAAACAGAGAAGTAAGTTCAGGCAGCAATCCAAGTCTTAGGCTAGAACAAAGAAGTAGGCCTCAGGCATGAATATGACTGTGGGCTAGGACAGGGAAGTAGGCTCAGATATTTTTGTTGTCCTGATGAGCCCTTAGAAACAGGACTTTGTATATTGCCTTGTTTATTCCTTGACTGTTTGTATCTATTGTATTGTTGGTTCCTCAACCTAGAACTGACCTAAATACTTGCATGTAATTAAAAGGGTTTAAAAGAAAAGTTGGAATAAACAAACCTGCCTTCAGCCTCAGAACTGGCTGGGGTCATGCTGCAATTTTGTCTAATTGTCTCTTTACTTTTAATCCTCACTCCTGCGCTGGAAAACCTGTTGACTGAGCAGGCTTGGACAAGATATCATAGAAGAAATTGATACATTAGTTAAATAAATGTCTAATGTAAAAATTTCTGGATAAAAAAAGATCAAACCTAAGACAAATAGGAATAGAAGAGGAAGAAGATTCCTAGATCAAATGCCCAGAAAAATATCTTCAACAAAGGCCCAGATAAAAAGCAGGGAATAGTCAGACTAGCTGGAAAAGATGTCTGGTCTCTTAAAAAAAGAAAGAAAGAAAGAAAGAAAGAAAGAAAGAAAGAAAGAAAGAAAGAAGAGAGAGAGGGAGAAGAGAGAGAGGGAGGGAGGGACAGAGGGAGGGAGGGAGGAAAGAAAGAAAAAGGGAGAGAAGGAAAGAACAATAACAACAAAAACAAAAACAAAAAAAAAAACAGACCAAAGCCAAAGCTTCTCTGAACAACACAAGACAAATGACTTCTTAGCCAAGAAGCAGATACCTGCACACACACACACACACACACACACACAGAGAGAGAGAGAGAGAGAGAGAGACAGAGAGAGACAGAGAGAGACAGAGAGAGACAGAGAGAGACAGAGAGAGAATGGACAGAGAGTTTTTAAAGAAGCCCCTACTAAATTTACAAACAAAACACAACAGAATGGGCTTCTCCTACCTCCAGGTTACACACAATTTCTGCTTAATGATAAATACAAATATCCTAAATAATTTGAAAAAATAAATACACAACAATGTTGAATTTATATACAGAGATATAAACATATTTATCCACATAGATATTAATTTCCAAAGAGGGGAGAAAAAATGGGAATTGATATAAATACTTTCAAGGGTACATAGGTAATAAATAAATAAACCCAGGTCATTGATCTCAATACATGGGAGACAAAGACAGGGACACATAGGCTCCTTGTGAGGTCAAGGCCAGCCTAATCTACAGAGCAAACACAAGTTAGCCCAAGAAAGACAGAGAAACCTTGTTTCAATTAATAATAATAATAATAATAATAATAATAAATAGTTTTAATTGTCTTAAATTCTCAAAATGAAGGTGGTTATAAGTCCTATGTTTGTGATGGTATTACAAATCCTCTATGAAAGAGGTCAAAATAGAGCAGACCTAAATAAAAAAAGGGAGAGCTAGTAAATTGAATCACTCTATAATTTTCATGACTTCAAACTGCTGGACCAAGGACATGCATGCTATGTTGGGAGAACATATGCTCTAGGTTTGTGTTAACAGGAAAGAAGAAAAGGCTTTGGACTGCTTTCAGACTAATAAGGATCAGATTTCAGAGCAGGCAATCCCCTGAAGATTTTGCCTGCAGACAGCAGAAAATCAAAGAACCAAATGCACTAGTACTGTGTACTGCTAAACCCTCTATTGAAACATCTCTAAAACTAACTGAGACACATATATGTCTCCAGCCAGAACTTGAGCTTACATGACCAATAAATTTTGTTGCCTATGAAATTATCATGCTTATTACATGCCACCCTTTCATATAGCATGAATAGAGATTAATATTACAATTTGATGATATGATCAAACTAACCTCTAAAGAAAAACAGTTGTCTTTCATCTGCTCAAACACAGGTTAGGAAATTATCCTTAATTGGTCTATGCACCCTGCGCCTTCCATACAAATGCCTTTATGGAACTACATATTGCATATAGATTTATATATTCCAGAATGGAAGACTAGGAGGGCAGCCCTGACAGAATTCACCTTTGAGGATGCTGAGCTGCTAAGACCCATTGTTCTAGCTCCCTACTTGATCCTACCTTAACTACTTCAAGGCTGTCTCGTCTAAAGACTTACTTCCAGCAGCACATTGTCAAAACAGCTAGCTCACTTGGTCCAGCCTTTCAGACTGTTTGGATTAGGACTTGATTTAAGCTTGCACCTTTTCAGCATACAGAGACTGGACAACAAATGATTACAGATAGCTTTTAGACTAACCATTTTTCTAATTTTCTTGCCCCCACCCCAAATGAGTTCTTTATCCCAGTTCAGCAGGAAACAATCATAAGAAGAACATTGTCCTAGTCCCTTAAGTTGGAGTGGATGGTTTTGGTCATTTTATTATATATATATATATTCATTTTATAAATATTTATGTTCTTGGACAGGAATGATGTGAAACAGGAGCTTAGACTCAGGGCTTTCTATCTTTCCTTTTCTTTGTCCTTTCTTTCTTAGATAAAAGATAGGGGATTAAAAAGAAAAAGGGAGGATATAGAAATATTATAAAAAATTAGACAAATATAAAAGGAAAAGTGGATATAGACATTATGTGACATTAGACAAATGGGGTAGATTATTGAATTTACTCTTAACCCCCCCCCCCAATCATTTTGTAGCCATAATCTTACATTGGTAGAAACCTTTGTATTTTGATGTAAAATTGAGGTTATATTTGGTTATACTGCTACAGATTTTTGTATAGTGATACATAAATGAGATTATTTTTGATGCATTGGTATAAGTTCTTATATAGTTGTCAGGCCGTGAAAAGAGCCTGGTTCTTGGTTGGGCACAGGCCTGGAATCCCGACCTTGATGGGGAAACTGCAGGTGTTCAGTCATGCCCCCGTGAATCCAGGCTCCTGACACGTGGTCTAGATCACTATCTCATCTGTGCCTTGCAGTCACTTAGGGCTACAGGTAGAAGGCATGACTACAGGCTTCAGCCTTGAGAGATTTCCAAATTGACGAGTTACCTAAAGGCCAGAGAGCATAGCTAATTAAGTGACCCTGCTCTCTTCCCCCTCCCTATTTAAGCCAGCTCTCCCCTGGCTTAACTGGGGTGTCCACATCCAGATTCAACTATCATCTATCATGCCAATAAAGCCATTTTGGAAACCATGGACTTTTTTGGGTTATTGGGGCCTGCCATCTTGCGGCTGTTGGGGAGGATGTCTCTGTGTTCTGGCCACTTGTTCCCGCATATAGTGACACACATTTAAGGTTATTTTTATAGACATAATGTCTGTATGTTTTTAACATTTATTTGAGGTATTCTGCTTATATAATTCCTAGAGATACAACATAAAGTTCTAGTCCTTTTGAAAGTGTAAAGTGAAAAATTATAGATACTGGGTATATAGAATCCTTTTTAGACATAAAATATTCTTTAGGCTTTCTTTACAAAGACATGGAGGCATGAAGCAAGTTAAGAATGTGGACAGACTAATTACGGGAACTGGCTAGAATGCAATTTAGCCAGGTGGAACCAAGCTGAGAACCATAGTGACAGGGCAAGGCTGAAGTAACAGGGCAGGACCACATTCTTGAGAAAGATAAGCGTACAGAGAGTTTTCACCTGACCCTGACTCCCGTAGGTTGGGTTCCTTTGGAATGTTCCACTATTTTCATGTTACACCACCCTAGCAACCTCTCACCCCCTCCCCATTCCTTGGTTTGTGGTTTTTCCCCTTAAAAATCCTTCTCAAACTGTCTGTCGGGGTCAATTCAGCTCCTGCGTGGGCATACAAATTGACCGGCAGCTAGTTGTCACGCCCTAATAAACAACTTCGCAATTGCTCCGGTACATGGTGTCTCCAGCAGATTACTGGGTGGTCACAACTTTCTGAGACTTGAGAGAGGGTCTCCCCTCTGTGAAGGTCTTCAAAAGCTGCTATTACAAATGTAGAGATGTTTAAAAAATACAAGTTATGAACTATTAGGGATAATTCAGTAATACAAATTAATAGTCAGATATTATAACAAATGATCATATTATATACTAGTTTAGTTAATTATAATAAAATGTTTTTAAGCTTAAGATAATAAAGAGCTAAGAATAAGTAATGTCTGACAATTCAAATATATTATAGATAGATAGCTGGTCTTCAAAAACCTCAGAGACCCACAGAAAATAATATTTAAAATTGTTTCATTATTAAAAGAGCCTTTGACTATGACATAGGTCTGCTCCTGACAGTACCTCCAGTCTACTTTGAAGAAGATGATGAGCATTAATAACCTCCATATGGAGTTACTTTAATTATGGCAAGCTACTCCCTGGGCAAAGAAGATGTCCATGCTTGAACTACAGACAAATATGTCCAGAAATGACAAATGGATATAAGGAAGTCAATTGCCAAGCTCTGCCAATACAGGATAAACAAGTCCTTCATATTCCCTGCTTCACAAAAGGTCTGTCAGATATTCTGGTCCAGAAGGCTGAAGATATATGCTCCAACATTATAGAGAATATTGAGGACTGTCCAGGTGATCAGCTGTCTCTGTCATTTCTATAATTTTTGGAAGCTGCATCCCTGCAAGTAATAATTATTTCTTCACAGGCCTCTGATGAGGTTAAAGACTAGAGAGTCATACTCTTACTATAGGTTTAAATGGTTAACTATTATAAAAAATGTTCTAGACCTAAGAGGATGGATTTAGAATGGTAGTACATATTAAGATTGAAATTGTGTTAAATACAAAAATTTAATTTTTAAGCTGGGCAGTGGTGGCACACGCCTTTAATCCCAGCACTTGGGAGGCAGAGGCAGGTGGATTTCTGAGTTTGAGGCCGGCCTGGTCTACAGAGTGAGTTCCAGGACAGCCAGGGCTACACAGAGAAACCCTGTCTCGGAAAAACCAAAAAAGAAGAAGAAGAAGAAGAAGAAGAAGAAGAAGAAGAAGAAGAAGAAGAAGAAGAAGAAGAACAACAACAACAACAATGAATGCTCTAGAAGTCATGAAACACAATTCAGCAACAAAGTTAGACACTACCCCTGAGTAAAGTGCTGGAAATAAGTTTTCTAAGTAAATAGTCTGATGAAACAAGCTGAAGTAGCCATTCAAATATCTAATAAAATAGACTTCCAACCAAAAGTAATTAAAAGAGAAGGGGAAGAACGCTTCCTGTTTATCAAAGACCCATCAAAATGACATCTCAATGTGCCCTTCCTCCAGCCTTGAGCAGGCCCGAGACCTTGTTTACCACAAGAGACCAGATAATAGGACCTAGGTGGAACTAACCACCTTGGCTGCATATCAATAGACACCTAGGTGGAGTCACCCACCTTGGCTGCACGTAGATCCTGCTACAGGAACTTGAAAGAAGAACTGCCCCTGGGCTTGCCTTGAGACATCTCCGGCCATGACCCGTGACCAAGAACGAATTATCCCACCCAACTCTGCAGACTGAAACTAGGAAGGGTTCGGGCGGGGTCTTTCCCTTTCAATTGAAAGCTTAACATTAAACCATCGAGCCTTGATCAGAGAACTTTGTCTTGGCTTCATCTTTTCTCACTTTCTGTCCCCCTTTTGTTCCCAGCCCTCTTTCCAGGTGAACCCGTTCGACTCAGTGGCCACAGGTGGCTACATCTCAACTCTGAATCTCTCTGCTTGAAATGCAAAGGCACCCACATTCATAAAAGAAACACTACTAAAGATTAAATCACACATCAAAATTCATACATTAAGAATGGTAGAGTTCAACACCCCACTCTCACCAATGGACAAGTCATTGAGACAGAAACTAAACAGAAATAATGAAACTAACAGATGTTAATGAACCAAATGGACATAACAGATATCTACAGAATGTTTCACTCAAACACAAAAGATTATATTTTCTTTACAGTGCCTCAAGGAACTTTCTCCAAAATTGTCCACGCAGTCACAAAGCAAGAGTCTACAGATGAAACAAGATTAAAATAACCCCTTTGTTGTGGATTTGGTTTATTGCTTTTATTATGTTAATTGGGTTTCAAATTTCACGGGAATTATCACGTCTGCATATGAAATGCTGAGGGTCCCTGCCCCTAGCTGGTTCTAATTGGTAAATAAAAGTGCCAGCAGCCAATGGCTGGGAAGGGAGTCAGAGGTGGGATTTTCTGGGCGAGGGAACCATGGGAAGAAGAAGGATTGAGAATTGCCATGATGGAGAAGAAGGAAGATCAGGCTTGAGAGCTGGAAAATTGAGAGTGTACAACCATGTAAGAGCCAAGGAGGAATGCCTCCCAGTCCCACGTTTGTGTCTAGGGTAGCAAAGATGGAATTTAGATTTTAGTAAGTAATAATTTAGGAATATTGGAGGGGAGGCATTAGCAATGTGGAAATTTGAGAGTGGCCCAACCATTGCACTGTGTAAGGCATATTAAAATAGAAGGCTCTCTCGGCTCTCTCTCTCTCTCTCTCTCTCTCTCTCTCTCTCTCTCTTTTTCTGTGTGTGTGTGTGTATGTGTGTGTATGTGTGTTTCATTCTAGAATCCAGCACATTTTGGTGGATGGGGAGAAAATCACACTGCATCCACTGGTTGGGTGATTTGAGTAGCATTAAGATATTAGTGCAACATCCCTTGCATTTTATCATACCACCATTCATGAAAGCTGTATTTCAACAACAAAAACAACAGAAAGCCTACAATCTCAAGGAAACTTAACTCTATATTCAATGATCACAGGATCAAAGAAGACATAAAGAAAGGAATCAAAGATTTTAAAATTCAATGAAAATAGAGGCACAAAATACTCAAACTTATGAGATACAGTGAAAGCAGTTCTGAAAGGAAAGTTAAGAGCACTAAATGCCTTCATAAAGAAATTGGAAAGAACTCATTCTACCAAACTCACAATATACCTGAAAGCCCTAGATCAAAAAGAAGCAAACACACTCAAGAGGAGTAAATGGCCAGAAATAATCAAATTCAAGAGTGAAATCAACCAATTAGAGAAACAAAAAGAACAATACAAAGAATCAATAAAATTAAGAGCTTGTTCTTTGAGAGAATCAACAAGACACTCAAACTCTTAATCAAATTAATTAAAAGACAGAGAGACAATATCCAAATTAACAAAATCAGGAATGAAAAGGGAGACATAATAACAGAAAACTCATTAGGTCCTACTTCAAAAGCTTGTACTCCACAAAATTTGAAAATCTAAACAAAATAGATAATTTTCTAGACAGATACTACTTACCAAAGTCAAATCAAGATCAGGGAAACTATCTAAACAGTCCTATAATCCCTAAAGAAATAGAAATACTCTTTAAAAGTTTCCCAACCAAAAAAAAAAATCCCAGGCTCAGATAGTCTTAGTCCAGAATTCTAGTAGACTTTTATTTAAAGAGCTAATACCAATACTCTTCAAACTATTCCACAAGATAGAAACAGAAGAAACACTGCCAACCTCATTCTATGAGGCCACAGTCATGCTGATACCTAAACCACACAAAGAGTCAATCAAGAAAGAATTTCAGACCAATCTTCCTTATGAACATTGATACAAAAAACTCAATAAATTACATGCAAACTGAATCCAAGACATCAAAAACATCCACCATGATCAAGTAGGCTTCATATCAGAGATGCCAGGATGGTTCAATATACAAAAATCAATCAACCTAAATGACCATATAAACAAACATGAACACAAAAATCACATGATCATCTCATTATGTGCTGAAAAAGCCATTGACAAAATCCAGCACTCCTTCATGTAATTATCTTGGGGAGATCAGAGACACACAGGACATACCTAAACATAATAAAAACAATATATAAAAAAGCAACAACCAACATCAAATTAAATGGAGTGAAAATTAAAGCAATTTCAATAAAATAAGGAACAGGACAATGCTGTTCAATCTCTATTCAATATAGTACTTGGCCTTCTAGCTAGATCAATAAGACCACTAACAGAGTTCAAGAAGACATAAATTGGAAATGAAGAAGTCAAAGTATCACTATTTGCAGATGATATGATAGTATATATAAATGACCACAAAACTTCTACCAGATTACACATACACCTTCAGCAAAGTGGCTAGATACAAAATTAACTCAAAGAAATTTGGATTCCTCCTTTATACAAAGGATAACTAAGGCTGGGAAAGAAATTAGTGAAACAACACTCTTCACAATAGCCACAAATACTATAAGATACTTTGGTGTAACTCTAACAAAGCAAGTGAAAGACCTGTATGACAAGAACTTCAAGTCTCTGAAAAAAGAAACTGAAGGAGACACTGGAAGATGGAATGATTGTCCATGCTCAAGGAACAGTAGGATTAACATAGTGAAAATGGCCATCATATCAAAAGCAATCTACGTTCAATGTGATTCCCATCAAAATTCCAACACAATTTTTACAGGCCTTGAAAGAGCAATTCTCAACTTAATATGGTAATAAAACCAAAAAAAAAAAAACAGGATAGCTTAAACAGTCCTGTACAATAAAGGAACTTCTAGAGGAATAACCATCCCTGATCTCAAGCTGTACTACAGAGCAATAATAATAAAAACTGTCAGCCAGGCGGTGGTAGTGCACGCCTTTAATCCCAGCACTTGGGAGGCAGAGGCAGGTGGATTTCTGAGTTCGAGGCCAGCCTGGTCTACAGAGTGAGTTCCAGGACAGCCAGGGCTACACAGAGAAACCCTGTCTTGAAAAAAAACAAAATAAATAGATAAATAAATAAAAATAAAAACTGCATGGTATTCATATAGAAACAAGACAGGTTGATCAATGGAATTCTATCAAGGACCCAGAAATAAATCCATTTGAATTTTGACAAAGTAGCCAAAACTATACAATGGGAAAAAAGAAAGCATCTTGAGCAAATGGTGCTGGTCTAACTGGATGTCTGCATGTAGAAGAATGCAAATAGAACCATATTAATCACCTTGCACAAAACTCAAGTCCATGTGGATCAAAGAACTCAACATGAAGCTGGATACATTAAATATAATAGAAGAGAAAGTGGGAAATAGCCTTGAATGCACTGGTGCAGGAGACAATTTTCTGAACAGAACACCAAAGGGCTCAGCCTCCAAATTAGACACCAATAAAACTAACCAAGTTAAAACTGGGGCACAGAGCTAAACAGAGAATTATCAACAGAGGAATCTCTAATGGCTGAGAAGCAACTAAAGAAATGTTCACATTAATCATCAGGGAAACGCAAATCAAAATGACCCTGAGGTTCTACCTCACACCAATCATTAAGGGCAAGATCAAAACCTCAAGGAAAACACATGCTTTCAAAGATGTGGAGCAAAGTGAATTCTCTTCCATTGCCTGTGGGAGTGGAGACTTGTACAACCACTCTGGAAATTAACATGGCAGTTTGGAAGTAGTTCTTGACAGGGCCCAGCACTGGCATGGGAGATTCCCCTATCTTGTCTGTTCTTCTTGAGGCAGCAGAAGGGGAAGAGCATAGTGAAGGGTAAAACTTAGTCTTACCTGGGCATTCAAGTTTCCTCAGTTGAGAATTCTTTGTTTAGCTCTGTATCCAATTTTTAAATAGGGTTATTTTGGTTGCCTGGAGTCTAATTTAACTTCTTGAGTTCTTTTTATATATTGGATATTAGCCCTCTATCTGATGTGGGATTGTTAAAGATCTTTTTCCAATCTGTTGGTTGCCATTTTGTCCTATTGACAGTGTCCTTTGCCTTACAGAAGCTTTGCAATTTTATGAGGACCCATGTGTCAATTCTTGATCTTATAGCATATGCCATTGGTGTTCTGTTCAGGAACTTTTCCCCTGTACCCAAGTATTCGAGGCTCTTCCCCATTTTCTCTTCTATTACTTTCAGTGTATCTGGTTTTATGTAGAGGATCTTGATCCACATGGATTTGAGCTTTGTACAAGGAGATAAGAATGGATCGATTTGCAATCTTCTACTTGCTGACCTCTAGTTCAACCAGCACCATTTGTTGAAAATGGTGTCTTTTTTTCACTGAATGGTTTTGACTCGTTTGTCAAAGATCAAGTGACCATAGATGTGTGGTTCATTTCTGCGTCTTCAATTCTATTTCATTGATATTACTGCCTGTTTCTGCAATACCATGCAGTTTTTAATCACTATTTCTTTGTCGTACAGCTGGAGGTGAAGGATGGTGATTTCCTCAGTAGTTCTTTTATTGCAGAGAATAGTTTTCACTATCCTGAGCTTTTTGTTATTCCCAATGAATTTGCAAATTGCTCTTTCTATTTCTATGAAGAATTGAGTCGGAATTTTGATGGGGATTACATTGATTCTGTAGATTGCTTTCAGCAAGATGGTCATTTTTACTATATTAATCCTGCAAATCCATAAGCATGGGAGATCTTTCCATCTTCTGAGATCTTCAATTTCTTTCTTCAGAGGCTTGACATTCTTGTCATACAGAAATTGCTTGGTTAGAGTCATATCAAGTATTTTATATTATTTGTAACTATTGTGAAGCCTGTCATTTCCCTAATTTCTTTCTCAGTCTGTTTATCTTTTGAGTATAGGAAGGCTCCCAATTTGTTTGAATACATTTTGTATTCAGCCACTTTGCTGAAGTTGTTT
>NW_021620748.1:0-5993 GCF_004785775.1 Grammomys surdaster | reverse complement strand
AATAGTAAATCAGAAATAAATGAACATGAGTAATCAATAGTGATCTTTCAAAGTTCATATTAAATCAGATACAAATAAAGCTGAAATATCTATTGTCATCAGTCATAGATTATAGTAAGTGTGAAATAAATGAGAATGAATAATCCATATTCAACATCAGTGGATAATAGTAAATCAGAAAAAAAACATGATTAATCAAAAGTCATCAGTCATAATTCATGGGAAATCAGAAATAAAACTGAAGTATCATGAATCATCAGTCATAGACAATAGTAAATCAGAAATAAATGAACAGAATAATCAATATTCACGATTTGTAGATAATAGCAAAACAGAAATAAATGAACATGAATAACCAAAAGTCATCATTCATAGTTAAGAGGAAATCAGAAATAAATAAAGCTGAAATATCAATAGTCATCAGTCATAGACAATAGGAAGTCAGAAACAAATGAACAGGAATAATCAATATTCAGCATTCGTGGATAATAATAAAACAGAAATAAATGAACATGAATAATCAATAGTCACCAGTCATAGTTAATTATAAACCAGAAAAAAAATAAAGCTGAAATATCAAGAGTCATCAGTCATAGATAATAGTAAGTCAGAAATGAATTAACATGAATAATCATATTCATTGATAATAGTAAATCAGAAATAAACGAACATGAATAATCAATAGTCATCAGTCATAGTTCATGGGAAATCAGAAATAAATAAAGCTGAAGTATCAATAGTCATCAGTCATAGATAATAGTAAATCAGAAATAAATGAGCAAGAATTATCAATATTCACGATTCATGGACAATAGTAAACCAGAAATAAACAAACATGAATAACAAAAAGTCATAATTCATAGTAAATAGTAAGTCAGAAATAAATGAAGAGGAATACTCAATATTCACCATAGGTGGATAATAGTAAATCAGATATTAATGAACATGAATAATCAATACTCTTCAGTCATAGTTCATGGGAAGACAGAAATAGATAAAGCTGAAGTATCAATAGTCATAAGTCATATATAATAGTAAGTCAGAAATAAATGAACATGAATAATCAATAGTCATCAGTCATAATTAATAGTAAATCAGAAATATATAAAGCTGAAATATCAATAGTCATCAGTCATAGATAATAGTAAGTCAGAAATAAATGAACAGGAATAAACAATATTCACCATTCGTCGATAATAGTTAATCAGAAATAAATGAACATGAATAATCAACAGTCATCAGTCATAGTTCATGGGAAATAGAAGTAAATAAAACCGAAATATCAATAGTCATCAGTCAAAGATAATATTAAGTCAGAAATAATTAACATGAATAATCACTATTCACTATTCGTGGATAAGAGTAAATCAGAAATAAATGAACATGAATAATCAATAGTCATCAGTATTAGTCCATGGATAAAAAGAAATAAATAAAGGTGAAGTATCAATTGTCATCAGTCGAGTGACGCATCCCCTGGCGACGCTGGCGCCAACTTTATTCTGTCACTAGAACACTGAAGGTTGGTCCTCTAAGAAGTCTCCACCACAACCGCCCTAGCAACAGTCTAGCAATGGCGAGATACTAATGGCCCTGGGTTCTACAGGCCCTTCAGAGTTGAGGAGCTCAAAGGGCCTAGAGACAATGGAGATATGACAGAGCTGTCTGCCGAGCTGCGAACTGAAGAGCAAGGGAAAGGTAGTCCAGAAAGAGGCTCGGAGAAAAGCATCTCCGCTTGGAGGAAAATAAAGATTGTTAGGCCGAACTGAAAACAAACTCAAGGGAACTCGTTTTATAATGGGAATGGCGTTACTAGTCGCTGGAAAAAGGTTCGGCCAAAATAAATGGAGTTGAGACGATTTTAGTAAAGAGGGGGAAAAACCTTTAAATTTTTTTTTCAAGATAGGGATTCTCTGTGTAGGACTAGCTGTCCTGGAACCCACATTGCAGACAAGGCTGGCCTAAAACTTAAAGATTTACCTGCATCTGCTTCCCGAGTGCTGGGATTGGAGGCATGCAGGGGCAGGCTGGATCTTCCCCGTGAGTTCAAGGCCAGCCTAGTATACAGAGCAAGTTCCCAGGACAGACAAGGCAAAGCCACTGTAATCCAGCACTTGAGAGACTGAGACAGGAGGAGGATCATGAGTTCCAACTCTTAGTGGGAGGACACAAGAAAGAAATACAAAGAAGAACAGAGAAGAAAAGAGAGAATGGCAAAGTGGTTTGTTTGGAGCCCAGTGGGTAAAGTTGTGAAAGCAAGAATATATATGTGAGTGTGTGTTTGTGTGTATGTATATATTCCAGTATATATATAAATATTCTATATCATCCAAAAAAAAACCAAAAAAAACAAAACAAAAAACAACTAAAAAAAATAGTCATCAGTCATAGATAATAGTAAGTCAGAAATAAATGAACAGGAACAATCAATATTCACCATTCATGGATAATAGTAAATCAGAAAGAAATGAACATGAATAATCAATAGACATCAGTCAGAGTTCATGGGAAGTCAGAAATAAATAAAGCTGAAGTATCAAAAGTCATCAGTCATAGATAATAGTAAGTCAGAAATAAATGAACATTAATAATCAATAGTCATCAGTCATAATTAATAGGAAATCAGAAACAAACAGAGATGAAATATCAATAGTCATCAGTCATAGATAACCGTAAGTCAGAAATAAATGAACAAGAATAAACAATATTCACCATTCCTGGATAATAGGAAATCAGATATTAATGAACATGAATAATCAATAGTCATCAGTAATATTTAAGAGTAAACAGAAATAAATAAAGCTATAATATCAATAATCATCCGTCAGAGATAACAGTAATTCAGAAATAAATGAACAGGAATAATCAATATTCACCAATAGTTGATAATAGTAAATCAGAAATAAATGAACATGAATAATCAGTATTCACCATTCGTGGACAATGGTAAATCAGGAATAAATGAACATGAATAATCAATAGTCATCAGTCATAGTTAATGGGAAGTCAGAAATAAATGAAACTGAAGTATCAATAGTCATCAGTCATAGATAAGAGTAAGTCAAAAATAAATGAACAGGAATAATCAATATTCACCATTCTTGGATAATAGGAAATGAGATATAAATGAACATGAATAATAAACAGTCATCAGTCATAGTTAATAGTAAACCAGAAAAAAATAAAAATGAATTATCAATAGTCATGAGTCATAGATAGTAGTAAGTCAGAAATAAATGAATATGAATAATCAATATTCACCATTGGTGGATAATAGTAAATCAGAAATAAATGAACTTCAATAATCAATAGTCATCAGTCATAGTTAATGAAAATCAGAAACAAATAAAGCTGAAGTATCAATAGTCATCAGTCATGGATAATAGTAAGTCATAAATAAATAAACATGAATAATCAATATTCAGAATTTGTGGATAATAGTTAATCATAAATAAATGAACATGAATAATCAACAGTCATCAGTCATGCTTAATAGTAAATCAGAAATATATAAAGCTGAAATATCAATAGTCATCAGTCATAGATAATAGTAAGTCAGAAATAAATGAACAGTAATAATCAATATTCACCATTCGTGGATTAAAGTTAATCAGAAAAAAATGAACATGAATAAACAATACTCATAAGTCAGAGTTCATGGGAAATCAGAAATAAATAAAGCTGAATTATCAAAAGTAATCAATCATAAATAATAGTAAGTCAGAGATAAATTAACATGAAAAATCAATATTCACGATTTGTGGATAACAGTAAATCAGAAATAAATAAACATGAATAACCAATAGTCATCAGTTAAAGTTAATTGGATATCAGAAATAAATAAAGCTGAAGTGTCAATAGTCATCATTCGAAGGTAATAGTAATTCAGAAATAAATGAACATGAATAATCAATAATCACCAATCGTTGATAATAGTAAATTTGAAATAAATGAACATGAATACTGAATATTCACCCTTCGTGGATAATGGTAAATCTGAAAAAAAATTACCTGAATAATCAATATTCATCAAACATAGTTAATAGGAAATCAGAAGTAAACAAAGCTGAAATTTCAATATTCATTAGTGATAGATAATAGTAAGTCAAAAATAAATGAAAATGAATAAACAATAATCACCATCGTTGATAATATTTAACCAGAAATAAATGAACATGAATAATCAATATTCACCATTTGTGGTTAATGGTAAATGTGAAAAAAATGAACATGAAAAATCAATAGTCATCAGTCATAACTAATAGGAAATCAGAAATAAATAAAGATGAAATATCAATAGTCATCAGTCATAGATAATAGTAAGTCAGAAATAAATGAACATTAATAATTAATATTCACGGTTAGTGGATAAGAGTAAAGGAGAAATAAATGAACATGAATAACCAAAAGTCATTAGTCATAGCTAATAGGAAATCAGAAATACATAAAGCGGAAATATCAATAGTCATCTGTCATAGATAATAGTAATTCAGAAATAAATGAACATGAATAATCAATAGTCATCAGTCATAGATCATGGGAAATCAGAAATAAATAAAACTGAAGTATCAATAGTCATCAGTCATAGATAATAGTAAGTCAGAAATAATGAGCCTGAATAATCACTATTCACCATTCGTCGATAATAGTAAATCAGAAATAAATGAATATGAATAATCAATAGTCGTCAGTATTAGTCCATGGATAAAAGAAATAAATAAAGCTGAAGTATCAATAGTCATCAGTCGAGTAACGCACCCCCGGGCGACACTGGCACCAACTTTATTCCGTCACTAGGACACCGAAGGTTGGTCCTCTCAGAAGTCTCCACGGCAACCGCCCTAGCAACAGTCTAGCATTGGCGAGATTCTAGTGGCCCTGGGTTCTACAGGCCCTTCAGAGTTGAGGAGCGCAAAGGGCCTAGAGACAATGGAGATATGAGAGAGCTGTCTGCCGAGCTGTGAACTGAAGAGCAAGGGAAAGGTAGTCCAGAAAGAGGCTCGGAGAAAAGCATCTCCGCTTGGAGGAAAATAAAGATTGTTAGGCCGAACTGAAAACAAACTCAAGGGAAATCATTTCATAATGGGAATGGCGTTACTAGTCGCTGGAAAAAGGATCGGCCAAAATTAATGGTGTTGAGACGATTCTACTAAAAGAGAGGGAAAAACCTTTAAAATTTTTTTTTTCAAGATAGGGATTCTCTGTGTAGGAGTAGCTGTCCTGGAACCCACATTGCAGACAAGGCTGGCCTCAAACTTAAAGATTTACCTGCCTCTGCTTCCCGAGTGCTGGGATTGGAGGAATGCAGGGGCAGGCTGGATCTTCCCCGTGAGTTCAAAGCCAGCCTAGTATACAGAGCAAGTTCCCAGGACAGACAAGGCAAAGCCACTGTAATCCAGCACTTGAGAGACTGAGAAAGGAGGAGGATCATGAGTTCCAGCTCTAGTGGGAGGACACAAGAAAGAAATACAAAGAAGAACAGGGAAGAAAAGAGAGAACGGCAAAGTGGTTTGTTTGGACCCCAGTGGGTGAAGTGGTAAAAACAAGAATATATATGTGAGTGTGTGTGTGTGTGTGTGTCTATGTATATATTCTAATATATATATATATATATGTATTCTACAGCATCCAAAATAATAAACAAACAAACAAAAAACAAAAACAAAAACAACTAAAAAAAATAGTGATCATTCATAGATAATAGTAAGTCAGAAATAAATGAACAGGAATAATCAATATTCACCATTCGTGGATAATAGTAAATCAGAAAATAATGAACTTGAATAATCAATAGTCATCAGTCATAGTTCATGGGAACTCAGAAATAAATAAAGCTGAAGTATCAATAGTCATCAGTCATAGATAATAGTAAGTCAGAAATAAATGAACAGGAATAATCAATATTCAACAATTGTTGATAATACTAAATCAGAATTAAATGAACATGGATAATCAATATTCACCATTCGTGAATAATGGTAAATCTGAAAAAA
>NW_021620747.1:0-3593 GCF_004785775.1 Grammomys surdaster | reverse complement strand
CAGGATGAACATGTTTCAGAAACAGGTTGAATTGGATTCTGAAAACACCCATTTAATGTTTTATTTTAATATACATATCTCTTCTGTATATATTCTTTCGCAACACGTGTGTGTAGTTCCAACACAGGGAGGAAAAGGGCATCAGAACTCTGGTTCTGGAATTGAGGAAGGTTGAAAGGCATCATGAGAGTGCTAGTAACTCAGACCGGAGACTCTGCAAGCACAATATGTGTTCTTATATACTGAGATATCTCACTTGCATTACAAGATGCAGATTCTTGTAAATAAAATGACTTTATTTTCTTTATGGCTTAAAATTCATCTTTATCTGTGTCCATCACATTTTCCTTACCCATGGTGATGGTTTGGGACTCCAAGCTTGGTTCCCTAGTGTATTACAGAAATGGCTGCAATCATCACTGATACACAAGGATCTCTCCAACAGGTTGAGTTCTGTGGAATGGTACACTTGCACCATTTGCTTGGCCAGGGTTTGGCTTTTGGAGGACACTCCAAATTGACAATCAATCTAGAATACGTCATATCACCACCAGCAGTGCATAACTTCCTGTGTACTCCCGAAGAGGTGTTTGTTATTTCTTTCTAATTGACCTTGGATGACATTTCCTGAAGTTTCACTGTACAATTCTTATTCTTCCTGAGTCTAAAAAAAATTTATTTGCTTTCAATAAACTGGGTTGGCTTTCTTCTTATGATGTAGATATTTTTCCTAAGCGTAAATAATCTAGATACTAACCTTCTGTCTAAGATATCTATAGCAAATATTTGCTCCTGTTCTTGAGGCCATCTCAACTCCTTTCTTAGCTGGGTAATATCCCTTTACTTCCTGGAGAAATGATTTGTGTATCTTCAGTATTTCTCGCATGGCTGGAGGTTTTCTACATCCTTGCGTATCCCTGGACCTTGAAGTCTGTGTGCTACTCTGTGCTATGATAGTTTCAATCTTGTTACACTTAGGGCTCTGATGGCACTGCCTTTTTCCAGGGTGATACTTTGGCAAGCTAATTAAGCATTTACCTTTAAGTTTAATTTCCTTTTAGTCTCTCTCTATAGCGCTAGATAACCTGAAACTATGTAAACCAGGATAGTGTTGAACTCACAAGAATCTGCCACCTTCTGTACCTAACTCTGCATGTACTCCTACCTCCAGAGGGCTAGAGCTAAGGAAATACTATACCATGCAAGGCAGTATCACGTTTCTTTCTTCTTATAAGGATTTCCAAGATTCACATCATTTGATGAAAGGTAATATTTTATCCAAAGTGCATTTTTGCTATCTATCTAAAAATGCAAGAGATTTAACTACTGTATTTACAACTGGAAGTCAAATCAGATTCATTTATCTAAAATCTCGTTTATGCCATTAGTAGGCTGTATTACCTATCATGGCAGTGACAAATGACCTCATTTGGGATGTGGTTTTTCTATCTAGGATATTTTGTACTTTCTGTTAATACCAAGATTGCTTTCCTTCTGAGAAAAATGACATCAGAATTTTACTCACTGATTGTATCCAAACTTTGATAGATTTTCATAGATCAGCTATTTTCAAAATATTACAATGAAAACATCTGTAATGGCCCAATACTGTTTAATCAAACAAGAGCAATTGCTGTCTAAAGTAACCCTTGGAGAGAACATTAACAAGGCCAGCACTAAAAGATCCAACCACCTGAATCACACTGTCTTCACAAGGGCAGGTTTGGGTAGAAGGGAATGATAGAAAGCAATAGATTAGGGAGGTCTTTAATTATATCATTCATCATGTGATGCTTTAACTCCAGATATGGGCACTGGCAGGAAACCACTGTACTTTTGATGGAAGAGTACATGATTCTTTGAATTTCCTCAGTGTCTGTTATGCCTCCCTTTTGATATCTGATTTTATTTGGATAGTGACCCTCTGTCTTTTGGTTAAGAGTTTGTCTATCTTGTTGATTTTCTCAAAGACCAGCTCTTGGTTTTATTGATTCTTTGTATTGTTTTGTTTCTAACTGATTTCAGTCCTGAGTTTGATTATCTCCTGCCTTCTAGTCCTCTTGGTGTAATTGTTTTTATCTAGAGCTTTCAGGTATATACTTAAATTGCTGGTATGAAAACTTTCTAATTTCTTTATGGAGGCACTTAGTGTGCTATGAAGTTTCCTCTTAGCACTTTCATTGTGTCCTATAAACTTGGGTATGTTATGCCTTCAGTTTCATTGAACTCTATAAAATCTTTAATTTTTTTTGTTTCTTTCTTGCTGTGCTTATTGGGGAGAAAGTTGTTTAATTTCCATGAGTGTGTAGGCTTTTTGTTTTTTGTTAAAATCCAGCTTTAATTCATGGTAGTCTGATAAGATACAAGGCATTATTTTCATTTTCTTGTATCTGTTGAAGCTTGCTTTCTGATCTACATGGTCAATTTTAGAGAAACATTCATGGAGTGCTGTGAAGAATATGTATACATATTTTGTTTAGGTGATATATTCTGTAGTGTCTGTTAGGACCATTTGATTCATAATGACTATTAGTTGCATTATTCATGTTTAGGATTTTTCTAGATGCCCTGGGTGATAATGGGGGTGTTGAAGTCTCCCATTATTAATTGTGTGGAGTTTTATGTGCGATTTAAGCTTCATCGATATTTCTTTTACACATGTGTGTAGCTTTGTTTTGGGGACATAGATGTTCAGAATTGAGTTATCATCTTGGTAGACTTTTCCTTTGATGAGTATAAAGTATCCATCCTTGTCTGTTTTTGAATAATTTTTGTTGAAAGTCTATTTTATTAGATATTAGAGTGGCAACTCTACCTTACTTCTTGGGTTCATTTGCTCGGAAAACTTTTTTCCAGCCCTTTTATCTGAGGCAATGTCTATGTTTATTACTGAGATGTGTTTATTATATGCAGCAGAATGAAGGATCCTGCTTTTGCATCCATTCTGTTAGCCTGTGTCTATTTACTGAAGATTGCATCCATGACATTGAGAAATATTAATGACCATTGTTATTTTCTGTTATTTTGATGTTGGTGCTGTTAGTGTGTGTGTGAGTGTGTGTGTGTGTGTGTGTGTGTGTGTGTGTGTGTGTGACTGTGACTGTCTATTGTAACAAAGGTTATTTTCATGTCTATGTTACAGATTTTAATTAAAATTTTACTTAAGGTCATTTTCTTGTGGTTTGGTAGTTTTAAGATATCTATGGCTTGTCATAGTAGGGTAGCTGGCCTCTGAAGATATCATATTGTTCTAGCTTTTACTGATTGTGTTCTTTCAAGGGCCTTTAGTCATCTGGATGGCTTTGGTCCCTGAATATTCCTGTTGTAGTAGGTATTGGGCGGGCCCTGAATTCACTTCTCATATTTCCCCAAACTTATCTAAAGCCCTCAATATCCCTTAATATTTCCATATTCCATATCCTCCATCCCCAGTCCTCAATAAAGGCAGAATGAACTAACCACTTCAAAAAGTCATCCTTGTCAAACTCTCACAAGAACTTCATCATGATTGGGTAAAACTGCTACTGGCTCTTCTGATGTCATGTGCTCTCCTCATGTGATCTCTTTCCATCTCAAGATAATTTCCTTGCTTG
>NW_021620746.1:0-15970 GCF_004785775.1 Grammomys surdaster | reverse complement strand
TATATTGGGAGAACTGGGCACTGATGATGCCAAGAAACTTTGGTTTCTGTTGCTTATGTTCTTGCGCTTGCCGTTCGCCATCTGGGTAACTCTAGTGGTACCTGCCCTCTCTGTGTAAGATTGGAATCTGTATTTCCAGTTATCTTGCTTATTGCAGAGCTCCTCGGAGTCCAGAGGTCTCTGTGGTCTTATGCCCCTAATCTCCCGGGTGGAAGAACTCCTGGGACTCAGGCCACCTCTTGGATCTGGTAATCCTTCTGTTCTGAGTGCAGTGGCTCCTCGGCTGCTCTGAGTGCAGTGGGTTCTCGATGACTCAGGATTCAGTTTCAGCTGCTCTGAGTGCAGTGGCTCCTAGATGACTCAGGATTCAGTTTCTCCACAGGACAGGAGCAGACCAACTCTGTGTCAGCTGCTCTGAGTGCAGTGGCTCCAGCTGCTCTGAGTGCAGTGGGTCCCTGATGACTCAGAATTCAGTTTCAGCTGCTCTGAGTGTAGTGGCTTCTCGATGACTCAGGATTCAGTTTCTCCACAGGACAGGAGCAGACCTACTCTGTGTCTGCTCCAGTCCCAGGGACCAGGCAGGGGCCGAAGGGAAGTGGAATTCCGGAGGGGCAGGGTTTGGGTAGCTGCTGTGCCCTAGATGTCCCTGGCTCCCAGATGTATTTCTGGGGCTTAGGGAGTGAGATGGAGTTCTTACCAGCTGCTCTGAGTGCTGTGGCTCCTGGATGACTCAGGATTCAGTTTCTCCACAGGACAGGAGCAGACCGACTCTGTGTCTGCTCCAGTCCAAGGGACCAGGCAGGGGCCGAAGGGCCATTGACTTTCTTGAATGCTTCTCATATCCACATTGACTTATTCTTCCTCACAGTCTGTGTGTTTCAAAGATTGCAGTTTTAAGCCATCTATATCACTTATTTGATATTCGTTTATTTATTATTTGTAATACATATTCATAATACACCCTGAGATTCACTGTGATATTCTCATACCAGCCTCTATCTTACATGAATCATATCTAACTCTGCTTTGCCACCTTAACCCCTGGCACCAATCCCAAACTCTAGAAGTCAGTATTGCATTATCAGATTGACTCTTTCTTACTTTTTCACATATGAGACAAAATATTGAACAGATTCTTTGAAGTCATTTCCCTAAACTATATCCCATTCTTTCACTTTTCTGTTTTCTTTTTCATCTTTAGGCTTAATTTTTGACTAGACTAGTTTTTCTGAATATGTTTGAGGCCAACTTTAAGTTCTTAACAACTTCCTTCATGTGTATATTATGCAATTTTGGTGTGTCTTCATCTGCCACAAACGTAGTGATAGTCCAGATGGGCTAGAATGTCCTTTGTTTTCTCTTTAATCACAATTTTGTGTTTAAAATTTTCTATTGTACCACTTTTTTCGCAGATTTATCTTTTATTTCATCATGACTTGTATACTACTGAGGGAAAATACTGGGAGCTGTGTACTCAACTCAGTGACCAAAATTAATTTTTGCCTATTTACTAATTGTACTTTTATCATATACATACATCTATATATACATGTGAGGGAGTAGGTATTCTCCAG
Source organism: Grammomys surdaster (assembly GCF_004785775.1). NCBI lineage: Eukaryota > Metazoa > Chordata > Mammalia > Rodentia > Muridae > Grammomys > Grammomys surdaster. The sequence goes on along the minus strand of NW_021620746.1, from coordinate 14,396 downwards.
GGGTAAGTAAGTAGTAGCACACCCATAAACTTTTTATACTCCTGAGTCAATTTCTAGTCTGTGTCTAGAAGTAGAAGTATCTAGTAGTGGCCATCTGATTCACCATTTAATCTTTAAATGTTTTCTATTTTGCTAGCACTGTGTGTATTTTCCGAGAACTTCTAAATGTTTCTCATCCTGGTGCAGGTTCACAAAGATGGCTGGAAAGACCCCAAAGAGACTGTTGGATCTTGCTATTCAGAGTCTGCTCAGCAAGGAGTCTGCAGCAATCCAAGCTCTGGAGGACATTCCAAGAGAGCTTTTTGTTCCATTGTTCATTGCTGCCTTTGAAGGTGGCCATAAGGATACATTGAGTGCGATGGTGAAAGTTTGGCCCTTTTACTGTCTCCATATTGGGTCATTAAGTGTACAAGAGCCTCAACATGAACTCCTAAAAGCCATGATTGAGAATTTTCCCGTATTTCCTGCACAGACCTTTGCTTCTCGGTAAGACTATATAGTGAAGACATGGTAAGACACAGGAGGTTATACCATAGCCTACTGCTCTCCCAAAAGTGGTATCTAGTGAATGCTGAAGATTTATGTGTGAGGCTGTTGGCCCAACACTTAAATTGAAGACTGATGTCTTCAATGTTTGTTATGAAATCTATTTAATTTGAGTGTACTCTTGATGGGCTTATTTAACAGATGTTATTACATAAAAGAAAGATAGGAACTTGAAGACTGGAGACTGTTTAAAGTGTATAAAAGATGGGAAAAGGGAGGTTGGATTTTCATGGGAAATAATAGTTGGTAGTTAGTATAAGGAATGCCAGCTGTGGATACAAGGATTTGTCATCCTTGTGTCATTCTTATATACCATTATTGATCCTACTGGGTTTCATCATCATTTGCTATTTCTCATATATTCTATCTCCTCTTATCCTTACAGGAGACCTAAATTGAGGATCCTAGATTTAAGGCAAGACACTGACTGTAGGACCACATGCCCTGAAGTCAGAAACAAATCACCTTCCTGTTTTTATTCTTGTGCTTATTCTGACCACTCTATCACAAAAATGGAAAGTCGGCTTTGTTTTGTAAATTCAGAGTATAAGGCTTTCTTACCCAAGCCTGTAGAACTACTAGTGGATCTTTCCCTCGATGGGTCCTTAATGGAAAAGGAATTTTTGATTTTCCTTATGCATAAAATTGAGGAGAGTTTTGGGTCTTTGCATGTGTGCTGTCGAGATTTGCAAATTGATAAATTGTGCAAATGCAAATGCACCCTGAAATTTTTTGATCTCAAATGTGTTGATCACTTGTCAGTTGATAGGGGCTCACTGAGTGATATCACCAGCATCCTGTGTCGGATGGTCCACCTAGAAAGCCTTAGTCTGTCTAATGTCACTTTTAGATCTCTGAATGGGAAGGTCTTTAAAATTTTTCTCAGTCACTTGCAGCGTATGGAACACCTGAAGGAACTCAGCTTATCTTCATTCTGCCTCAAAAATAATCTGGACAGAGTGCTCAGGTAAGAGTTTGGGGTAGGTCCCTGGGTTTCCTATATAGCTTATTGAGACAGGATAGAAAGAATTCTTGGGTATTCCTAAGCTCCGTAAAACCTTTTATGCTTTCCACTTTATCACTTCTGAGAATGTGAAACTGGAGAAAGACATAATTAAAAAAGTAAGCAATGTACAGATATTACGGTAAGTGAAGAAATAAAAAGGTGAAAAAAACCCACTAGCCCTCTAGATAGGAGGAGGAGGAAGAAGAGGAGGAGGAGGAGGAGGAGGAGGAGGAGGAGGAGGAGGAGGAGGAAGAGGGAGAGGAGGGAGAGGGAGAGGAGGGAGAGGAGGAGGAGGAAGAGAAGGAAGAAGAGGAGGAGGAGGAAGAGGAGGAGGAGGAGGAGGAAGAGAGGGAGGGAGAGGAATTGAGATGTAGGAAGACATTTTTGCCTCTACACTGATGTACATAATCTATAGCTGTCCATAGTTCATAATCTCAGATTACTTTGCTAGTCTATAATCTCTAAGGCATAGACCATGAAAATAGAAGTTGTTGTTTAGGGACTGGCCCAAAGGGAATTTTCAGCTGCCTGCTCTTTCTGATTCCTCCCCACTAAAAAGGTGAACTAAAATCTACAGTGGATAATATTGTGGATTAGTTTTTTTCTCCTAATATTTTTTAGAATCATCTGTTATAATATATTCTACTCGTTCTTAAGATGAAAAGAAATTGTATTTTAGTGTTGAAAACTAAACTTTCAACTGGGCCTGCTGTCACATACTTTGAATCTCAGCACTCAGGAGACAAAGGCAGGCAGATTCTTTGAGTTCAAGGCTAGCATGGTCTATAGTTCAAGGACAGCCAGAGCTATAAAATAATATACTGTCTCCAAAAAAAAGTAAGAAGGAAAGAAAGAAAAAGAATAAAAAGGGAAAAAGACAAGAAAACTTTCTCTGAGTCCCAAAACACTTAAGTGAACTAAAGCACACACTGACACATTGATAAATAGTTTATTCTAGATATAAAGGTACAGTTTTCCTCATTCAATATTCATTCTTCAGGAAGTGTTTTTGTTTCTCCCTACAGAATCTTACCACCTGGTTTGGATTTCTTGTATCTGCCATTCTGTGTTCTTTCGTACAGAGACTTCAAATTTATGTCCCAGAGTCCTCAGGTCACCCACCTAAAGCTATTAAATCTTAGTAACAATCCAATGTATTGGGATGACTTTGAACCCCTTCACACTATTTTGGCAAATCTCTCTGGTACTCTTCAGCATCTAGAGATAAATCATTGCCTTATAAGTGATTCTGCAATCTCTGCTCTTATCCCTGCCCTAACGAGATGTACCCGTCTCCGTGTGCTGGGCTTTGCTTCTAACCCCATCACAATGCCTGTCCTTGTGAATGTTGTGCATCATTTAACACCCATGAAGGAGCTAAAATATGTGATTTATCCTATTCCTGTGCATTGCTATGAAAGATGGCATTTTCAGGGCAGTTTAGACAGACAGAAGCTTGCCATTGTACAACTACAACTGAAGGCGATGCTAGAGCTTGCACACAGAGAGGATATGAACTGGCTCACTTACTGTGAGTAAATTCCACAGTCCAACACAGTTTTAACCCGATGTACACCATTTAAGTACTAAATGTTATTTCCTGGACCCATAGACTCCATCTATAAGGTTCTTACATTGTATGGAATTGCACAGGAAGTATAGGTGTGTGACTATCTCCTATCGAGAATAACTTAACAAAAACTCAGGGACTTCAAGAGTTTCTGGGTATTTCTTGTCACTATTGACAGATTATTGACAACAGTAGAGTTTGTATTTAACAAGTCAATCAAGTCCTTCTATGCTATATCCCTGGCCAAACTATTTGGTTTGCTCGTGGGTACATTATACAAACCAAGACAATGACAACCTTTCCTGTCTGTGTTTGTGAAAAAGGGCAGTAGATTTTGAAGACAGTGTTTTCATCCCATGAGTTAGTTTAGGCCGTTTTGGGTTGCTTATGGAAAACTATCAGAATTTAACAGTGGGCCAGGAAAGAAAGACAGCAGAGGCTCTGAGATTTCAATACCCCTCAAGAACATAAATACGGTGACCTACTTCCTTGAAGTAGGCCCATTGTAAAGTTTCCACCACTCACCATGAAGTCTTCAGCTGGGTATCCAGCCTTTCTCCCATAAGTTTAGTGATGTTATTTAGGATCCTTGCCACAATATTTCTCCTACTCCCTCTAGTTCTCTTAACACTGTACATCTCTTTAGCAGTATAAATCATGCCCTCTATATATTTTGCTTCTGGTTTTTCCCAATAGCTGTCCCTCATTTGGTATGATACATAGTAGCTACATGTGAATACCGAGTCCAACTTATTTCATTCTCAAAAATATGACATAATTAACAATTCAGTTTGCATATCCTAGACTTACTTAGACTTACTTAGAAATGATGTATGCCACATCAATAATTAGCAATTTACATAGGACTAAGGAAATGCCTTATTCATCCAGTTGCTTACCACAAAAGCACACCAGTGCTCAGATGCCTAGCATATGTGTAAAAAGCTGCGCACCAAAGTGCACATTTGTAACTCCAGTACTGAAAGGGTGGAGGAACGAAGATGCTTAGTTACATGGCCAGACAGTCTAACAAATTAGTGGAGTCTAGGTTGAATGAGAGATCCTGCCTCATAAAATATATTTAGAAGTTGTTTAAGAAAATACCAGATACGAAAATACCAAATACACCTGCCTCCTACATATACATACACAAGCATATATGATCTTCTCCCACACACGAACATGGAAACAAGAAGATCTTACTTGTATTGTTAAACTGATGAGACAGCAGACTGCATTGCAGAGGCATGGTGAAGATAAAAAATTAGCACTTGTCCCTTTCACATATTGAAATACCAAAATGACTACATTTCAATGACTGAGTAACAAAAAGAACAGAATAGAAGTAACAACTTACACATAATATTTTTCTGTTGAAATAACTTAGTAAAAAGCAATGGCTTATAGCTTTTATTTCTTTACTTTTTTAAGTGAAGTCATACTCAGTTGCAGTCTGGCCACAGATAAAAAACGATACAATTTTGTTTTTAGTAGTAATACTGGCAGACAAATCAAACTATATTTTTACAGGCATAATACAGTAAGAAAACTGTCAAGGTAGGTAACACTTTTTATTAATTTTTTTGGAGGAAATGGATTGTATTTCCAAATTAGTAAGAGAAAAACATGTCAAAATATACTATAATTCACATGTCATATTTCCCTTGTGATACATTTCAAATGTGTTCATATTTTTTGTTGTACTTGTATCATGACATAGTGCACCCAACTTTAAAGATCTATTAAAATGCCAGTGTAATGAGCTTCCCTTACATTGTTTCCAACTTAAAAATTACAGGGCTTTTTGCACTTTGTATTAAATAAAATGTTATTTCAAATTAAGCTTACCTGTTTCTTTGAACTTTCATTTTTGGTTTTTACTTTTTCCCATATGGCTCTTATTATATATTCTCTGAATGAGCTGGGATCTCATGCTCCCAGCAGCGCAATCCTCACTCCTGTGATAACAGGAGCAGCATACTGGGGAAGATGCAACTCTCTGTCAATATTGGCATATTTTTGCCCTTTCCTCCATCCTTCCTTGGTACCATATTTCTGTCAGGGACACTACACCCTGAGGTGAAAAATACACCCCACAATGAAGAGAGAAGTTGGATTCATTGTTGTATTGACAATGTGAATGATATTCTAGGGAATTCCTATTGCAAGAAGATGCTCTTGATATGTTGTTTTCAATAGATTTGAAATATAACCTAAATGACTGTGCTAGGTTGCTTCTACCTAGCTGTTAAAAACCACGTCCAAATGCAACTGAGGGAGGAAAAGGTACATTTGGCTTACAGTCCCAGTCTCAGCCCATTATTGGAAGAAGGCAGGAACTTGAACAGGAGCAGAGGTAGGAAAACTGGAAGAAAGCTGTTTAGTGGGGTTTTGTGGCTTCCTCAGCTACCTGTCTTATACAACCTAGGAACAGTTGCCCAAGAGACAATGCCCACAGTAGTCTGGGCCCTCCTTCACCAATCATTAATCAAGAAAATGTCCCACAGACTTGCTCACAGGCCAATTTGATGGAAGTAGTTCTTCCTCCATCACTCTAATTTGGTGTCAGGTTGACAAAAAACTAAAAGTAGAGTTGACCCCTGTCAATTTGACACACATAACTATTAAACTATAACTTTGGTTTATCACCATATCTCATGTTAATAACACAACATAAAACAGTATGACTTTTAAAATACCACAGTCTTTTAAGTTTTTCAGTACATTAAAAGTCCGAGGTCTCTAAAAACTCAGACCTTCATTGTGGTTTCCTATAAAAATTAAAATGTAAGTTTGTGAAAATTCCATGATTAAACCTATTATTTTGAGTGGTGATTTAAATGTGTGTGTGAGTGTGTGCCATCTATCAAAGCATTGCAATGCTTTGTCACATTTAATATGCAAGAGTATACCATTTATTTAAGATATTTCTTTTTAACTTGTGCATGTGGCACATGTACATGTGTGGAGTTCAGAAGACAGCTTGCAGGAGTTGGTTCTATCTTTCTACCATGTGGCTTTGAAGTCAGGTTCTCAGGTGTGGCCTCGGGTGCTTTTACTTACTGAGCTATCTCTCTTGCTCCTTTTAATAGGTGTTTAGGAAGTTGAAAGTACCTTCATTTCTTTTATATATTTTTATTGAATATTTTCTTTATTTACATTTCAAATGTTACCCCTTTCCTGGTTCTCCCCCCACCAGCAAACCCCCATCCCATTCCTCCTCCTCCTGCTTCTATGAGGGTGTTCCCCCAAACACCCACTCCCACCTCCCTGCCCTAGCATTCCCCTACACTGGGGCATAGAGCCTTCACAGGATATGCAGCTGGAGCCATGGGACCCTCCATATGTACTTTTTGGTTGGTGGTTTATGCCCTGGGAACTCTGGGGGGTCTGATTGGTTGATACTGTTGTTCTTCCTATGGGGTTTCAAACCTCTTCAGCTCCATCAGTCCTTTCTCTAACTCCTCCACTGGGGACCCCATGCTTGGTCCAATGGTTGGCTGTGAGCATCCGCCTCTGACCTTCATTTCTAAGACAGTATAAATTCATCCGGTCCCAAGTTATGTGTGATAGATGAATGTAATCAACTTACATTTTAATTTGTTATGAATCATCAGTAAAGGGTTTTTTTTTATTTTGTCAGCCTTTACTCTCAGAATTAACATTTGAAAGTGCTGGAACCTTCCTACCAGGAGGCTCAAAGTGAAACATTTCAATCTCTGCATTTTTTTAGACCCAACTGAGAGAAAGATTTTGAAAAATGAACTTTTCAAGAGCCATAAAATATACAGCAAGAGGACTGCAGAGACAGGCCAATTGTAAAGATCCCTTGCTGCTTGCTCTTCACAGAGTATCTTAGTTTCTAGCACCTATATAGGGTGGCTCACAAAACCTGTGACTCCAGTGCTAGTTAGTCTGACACCCTGTTCTGGAAGATGTGTGCAATTGTGTACACATGTTCAAATATACACAAACATACATACACATAATTAAACAAAATTTAAAAACTAGCTTGGCAAGAAAATAATATTTTAATATCATATGGAGTATAGATGTTTATTTGTGGAGAGTTTTTATTTTATTCCTACTGAGTCTTTTCCTACTAGAATATCGAATGTACTTTTTTTCACTGTTCAAAGCTTGACTGGTTGACTTTAAGAAGTTTTGAAATTTTCCCTCTGTTTGGCAAATCTTATAGAAAATTACCCCTTTAACTCAGCTCCTATAAGAAAATCCAACAGACAGCTTCATACAGCTTCCACAAAGGAGATGTATTCTATGCTTTGTTTTATTTTTAATTTTTTTGTTTGTGTGTGCTTTTATTTTGGGAGGATGTTGCAAAGGTGGAGGGCATACAAGACACAGGGAGATGAATAAGACTGGGGTGAATGATTTGAAACAAAGAATCAATGAAAAGTTCTGAAAAAAAATAACTCCCAAACTGAAGTCTGAAGTGGCTCAGTTTTCCAAAAAGGCAGAAGATTCCATTTACCCTGAACCAAGGATACAAGGAAGGCCCTCTGACCTTGGCAAGGTAGGTCATCCTAAAATACAAAATCTGCAGGGCTTTCTCCAACTCATTGCTCCATGAAGGTTCTCTCAGCTTAGCTCATGAGAGCTTACACACTACTTTGTAGAAAGAGGTTTTGACTAATTCTGCAATTACCAAGTGTCAAATTAGATCTTGGATTTAAAAGTGCTGTGATTTTTATCTTTGATACCTCCACGTTTCTTGTTTGCTAGCTTTGTTGTTGTTTTGACATTTTATTTAGTATTCATACATGGATATAATGTGTTTGAAATCAATATATCCCCATTCCCTTCCCTCCAGTTCTTTTTAGTGTGTCCCTGAGTCTCCAGTGCTGACTAATATGGAGAGGTTGACCCCAAGACTCTTTTGCTAGGCACTCCAGCAAAAATGGAGAGCTGTAGATTCAGGATGAGACACTGTCTCAAAGTAAGGTGAAGAAGTGATAAAAGAAGACACCTTAGTTTCAGTCTAACACACACACACACAAACAGACACACAAGTGTTGGGAGCCAACTCCTAGCAGAAAGCAGCTATCATCTTTGCAGCCATCTCAGACCATATACCCTGACAAGAGACTTGTTTTCAACAGCCTACAACAGCTGAGCACACTCTGATAAACATCTTGTTTTTCTCACATATCTTGTTTTGCTATTTAGTGCCCCCAGCTGCAAGGCACACATGGTAAAACATGCCCCGGTTTGTCCACAGCTGCAAGGCACGTGGTAAAGCGTCTTCAGCTGTGTTCCCCTGCTTGCACCTATAAATACCCAGGATTTCCTTTCAATAAAGGGGACTTGATCCGACTCTCTGTCTTGTCTCCATTCTTCACATCTCTTGTCCCTCCATCCCCACTCTCTCTCTTGCTAGACCCTATTGACTGACCCAAATGGACTGGATCACACACATACACACAGGTACACACACAAGCACATGAGAACATCTTTTTTTTAAATGTAGCCCCCTTATATTTGCCCTGAGTGTTAGATTTTCAAGCATAGCTTAGATAATGCCAGGCCAAACGGTTCCACGAGGGGGGGATATTTAGGGCGGAGGGCAAAGGTGGGGAGAGAAATGGGAGGAATGGCAGAGAGAAGAGAGAAGTGGAGGCCAGCCATGACCACATGGAGAGAGAGGGAAGGGAAGGAGGGAGGGGAGAGGGGACAGGGAACCTGCAGGCAGAGGGATCAAGGGAGCAAGAGAGGAGGGGCAGGCAGCCTCTTTTATAGTGGGCAGGTCTACCCAGCTGTTGCCAGGTAACTGTGGGGAGGAGCATACCTGGCTGTTGCCAAGTGACTGTGGAGGTGGAGTTTAGACAGAATACTAACATTCCCACGTTTTGGTTTAATTAAAAAAGAAAAATTAGAAAAGTGACGGCGAAGCAGGAATAGGGTCATCGTGGTATCTGACTACTTCCTGCTGGCATTGGGGGCAACATGTCTTTAGCGGGAACCTAGAAGAATTGGTATGGGGGATGTTTGTCCAGTCTTGCTCTCCAGGGTCTATGGGGCGATCTGAGGATAGGTCAGAGGGAAGAGGTCCAGTAGAAGCAGCTCTGTGTGTGACAGGAGATGGAACATCTGGAGGTTGCTTCTCTGGAGCTGTTTTGGATGTGCCTGGACTTGACAAGATGTAGGAAATAAGATTAAGTACACTGGGAGAAAGAATTTTTTTCTAAGATGTACATTTGAAATCCAGAGGGATCCCACCCTTTGTAATAGTAAGTGGGAACTTTAAGCAGATTTACTTATCTGGATGGCATCTATTTGGTCCATGAGAGGTAGATCTGAGTGGGTTTCCTGTAGCTTATAAGTTTACAAAAATAACAGCATGAGTTAACAACACAAGCAGTCTTTAAGATGAACCTTTGTTGGATCATATAGTGGAATGTTTTATTCGAGTTAGGCAAGTTTATAGGAACTCAGATAATATTAGGACAGCGGCATAGTAAGAAAAGGAAATATGAAGCATTTAATTGATGGGAACTGAGTTTAGGTAATAAGGTAACAGATGATATCTGTGAAAGCTTAACTGTCAATGTAGTCAGGAGTCTGAGAAAGAGTAAACAATAATCTACCAGTTATATATTATTTTTTAAAAAATGACAGAATCCACTAGCCAACAGTTCCTGTGGTCCCCATATTCTCTTGGGTGAAGTCAGTTTGGCTTCCAAGCACAGAAGACACAGGGCTTTTTCTCTGTGGAATGGATATGCATGACATGAGAAATGACTTACCTTGATTTAGCCAAGTCACTTGACTCAGGGTGTCCCGTTTAGTCCACTGCGTTTGTTCGCATACAATCCAGGCTGTATGTTCTAGGAGTCCAGTGTCTAAGTCTTCTGAAACCATCTTGGGCTAACTGTTAGAGTCTTTGGGAATTCTGTCAGCCATAAACTTAAAAAATACTGTTAGCAGACTTCTGACAAGATTGAGAGCCATAAGGATTGGTTGTAACTGAATAGAATTCAATAGCAGTAGTAAAAATCTATCGAGGCAGGTTAGGAAAGAGTCTTAAGTAACTTTGGCAGGTTGTGTAGGTAGAGAAAAGCATCAGAATAAGAAAGCTGGATTGTATGGTTGCCACAGGTGCTATGTGTGGGTCAGGTCTGTGGGTGGCAGTGACAGGGCAGGACTTCCTGTTAGCAGCCAGAAGTCGCTGCCCAGTGCCTCTGGCAGCTGCAGTAAGGAAAAGCAAGTGTGTCCCGTATCATAGCAACATTCATGTTAGTTGTTTTTGTGGTGGAAGTCACCGCTAACACTCAATTTACAGGTCCCAGGCAGAGAAGGAGAAAGAGTGAGCCTCCCTCACATGCTCGGGCAGCCAAGTCTTGTGCGGGTGGTTGCGCACATGGGGAAGCAAGTCTCAGAGAGGTCCCTGGCAGGGTGCAAGGGGAAGGGAGCAAGCAGGGTCCCAGACCGCTGCTTTTCAGGAAAGGCGCTGGAACTAAATGGGTCCAGTCGGCCCACAAATGACACGGAGGAGGCGAAGGGGGAAGGGAGCGAGCAGGGACCCAGACCGCTGCTGCTTTCCAGGCAAGCTGGTGGAACTAAGTGGGCCCAGTCAGCCCGCAAATGACAGAGGATGCTAAGGGGAGAAGTGTGCGAAAGGCTGGCCCTTGGAAGAGACATGCTGGGGACTAGGGTCAGAGCCGATGCTCCTGAGGCAGAGAAAACAGTCTGTCCAGGCCTGGCCTGGGGTTCTCGGTGACAAGAAACTGTCTCGAGAGGAGAGGCAGAGTGTCTCATCCAAGGGGAGCAATCATAGAATGAGGTTCAGGGAAGGACAGGGTTAGCTCTGAGCTCAAGAAATCTTTTCTGGGACCATGTGGACAGTTATTCTGGCCAGTGGGGGATGGGGAAGCTTACCAGTTATAGGCTAGTGTGTGTGGAACCTGCAGACATCTGCTAGAGTCACAGTAATTCTCCCATTTTGGTTTAATTAAAAAAGAAAGAGAAGGCCCTAAGAAAAATCAGAGAGAGAAAGAGACAGATGAATGCTGGTACAAGAATTGGTTTTCAGCCTCTCCAAGGTTGTCAACCCTATTTCCTCCCATCTTGGGACCATTATTTGGGTTCTTTTTGCTTATTTCTGCTGGTCCCTGGCTCTCAAATAAGTGGACTAACTCTGTGATACAACAGATAAATAATTTGGTAGCAAAACCTATTCAGATACATTATCATAAGTTAGCTATGGAGGACCACGAGACTCTAGATGAGGTTGTTACTTTATACAGGGTGTTTCCAAAACCCATCTCCACCCAACCTAAAAGAGGGGACTTCTGCCCCAAGCAGAGAGGGGCCACCCAGAACCCCCTCTGACAGGCGAATTCTTGCTTAGGCTTCAGGTTAAGCATTGCAAGGGAATATAAATAAAAGTTAAAAATATCTCTCTGGGTTCCCTGAGGGACAAGGCTGACTGCATAGGGTTGATGTCAAAAGTATCCCCTCTCCAGGAAAAAGACATCGGGATGAGTATGGCCCTCATGCCTCACGGACAATGGCAGGGGGACTGGAGCCATTACAAGGTCCCCTTCAAGTACTAGAGGTCAGGCCTCTATCCCCGCCTTCGCAAGATTAGAATTGCCACAGCCCTTCTATACTTAGAGAAGGGAGGAGATGTCAGGGGCAGCCCTGCTTACACACTGTAGGCCTAAAATCAGCCATAGGCCTAAAATCAGCAATAGGACTATCATACATGTATACTAACACCAAGTCTTGGGTCTCAGTGGAAAAACATTGAAACAGATGACTATAAGCTAATGTAAACAGGCAGCTTTTGTGGAAATTTACAAGCCTGAGTAGTCATAGACCTTGTAAATAGGTAGCCTTGGCAGACAATACCAACTTAGATAAGGACAAGTGAATCATAGGCAGAGTCATAGTGACCTGTCCCCTGAACCTTCACCCAACCGATACCCTGTTCTGAAAGATATCTGTATTCCCCCTGAACACCCACACTCCAGTGTCATTCCCTTCCTCACATCCTGCCTTTCTGTGTTTATAACCCCTGTGTGAATGAATTATGATTTGAGAAAAAATAAATTATTTAAAAATTAAAAAAAAGATTTTACATAAATTAGAAAAAAAGAAAAGAAAGATTAGAAAGAAGTGTGGGGTTGAGCAGCTTTCATGGCTAAGAGAACCTTGGGTGGGGAGCAGGCAGAACACATGGAAAGGGGTATAATGAAGGTAGATAAATGCATGAACATAGGGAATTTCTTTCCAGCTATCAGACTGCTGGCAGTATGTGTCTGTGGGTACGGACGAAGATGATGTGCCCATTGGGTGATTGTGGCTGTTACCATGTCATCAGCCAGCATCTCGAAAGAAAAAACTGGTAACGGAAATCAGGCACAGCATAGATAATCAGGTCATCAGGAGATTATATAAGGGCCTCGGCCAAGCTAGTCAGCCAGGAAATAGCCACCTAGTGCTAGGATTTCCAGCAGAAATCCAGAGAGCTTGGAAGGGGAGCTATTTCCGAGAGGGAAAAATCACCCAACGGGCCAATGTCCTAAGTCATAGATCGGCTAGAGGCCAGTCATATGGACTGGGGCCATGAAAAGCCAACCCCTTAGTCCAGGAAGCCCTGGCCAGGCACTAACTGGGTGTTCAGGGTCCCTCCTTACCAATTAAAATGCCAGTGTGTGCATGAGAGCTTGTGCAGTCTAGTATCAGGAAAGGTGGAACTGGGGGATCTGCGTGCCTGTCTGGCTATCTAGCCTATGGGGCAGAGCACCTCTTGGGGGCCACAGCAGCACAGCTCACAGTTTGGCGAGCCTCGCAGTGGCTTGGGACAGGAGTTGTAGCAGATGTTAATTCACGAGCTCATTGATGGCAGGTAGCAGCAGATGAAGTCTCTGTGGTGTAGCAGTGGTGGCGGTGGCGGTGGCGTTTCGTCCATCCGCATGGTCACAGCAGCTGGAGCGGTGGCTACACGGGTCTCAAGGTCCCTAAAGTCTTTGTTCCTAGGTTTCAGCACCATTGATAGATTTTCGAGCATAGCTTAGACAGATAATGCCAGACCAAACGGTTCCACGGTTGGGGGGGGCATTTAGGACAGAGGGCAAAGGTAGGGAGAGAAACAGGAGGAATGGCAGAGAGAAGAGAGAAGTGGAGGCCAGCCATGACCACATGGAGAGAGAGGGAAGGGAAGGAGGGAGGGGAGAGGGGACAGAGAACCTGCAGACAGAGGGATCAAGGGAGCAAGAGAAAGAGGAGGGGCAGACAGCCTCTTTTATAGTGGGCAGGTCTACCCAGCTATTGCCAGGTAACTGTGGGGAGGAGCATACCTGGCTGCTGCCAAGTAACTGTGGAGGTGGAGTTTAGACAGAATGCTAACACTGAGTACCCAGAGTAAAATATGCACTTAGATATTTTACCCTTTAGAGTTGCCTAAACATTAACTCAGCAGAAGTATTTTTTTTAAATAGCTTTCTGCAGGGCTTGAGTGGCTCACTCATTTAACCCCAGGTACACAATGGGCAGAAGCAGATACATCTGTGGAAGATCACTCTTTCCATGGTTTATGTACAGGGTTCCAGGACAGCCAGTGAGGCCTCAATCAAAAATCTTACCATTGTTCCGGGCAAATGCCAAATGGGTGGTTTTTCCCAAATTTTGTGTCTACCCTAATATCCCTGTATCTGGGTGATTCCTATTACTGTTGGTAACTGCTCTTTGAATCTGTTTTGATATTTGTTTGCTCTTCTTCTTTCTGCCCCTTCAATGTCGGCCATCTACATCTCCAGACATGGGCCTTTTCTATCTCTGTCTCTCTCACACTCACTTTCTCTCATTCTCTCTCACTCTCTTGGTCTTGATCTCTCAGTCTCTTGTGCTCATGCTCTCTCACTCTCTATCTCCAAGTCTCTCTCTGTGAGTCTCACTGTCCAACAATATCTCTCTCCCTCTCCCTCTCCCTCTCCCTCTCCCTCTCCCTCTCCCTCCCCCTCCCCCTCCCCCTCTCCCTCCCCCTCCCCCTCTCCCCCCCCCCCTCACCCTCCCTCCCCCCCCTCTCCCTCTCTCTCTATCTGTGTGTGTGAGAGTGTCTGTCTGTCTGTCTGTTTTTGTTTCTGTCTCTGAAGATACAGGATCAAAAATAGATTTTTCCACACTCTGTAAAGATTCTGAACTTCCCAGGGACTCTCAAACCCACTCCTGTTCCCCAAGTGCAAAGAGTGTTTTTTTGCCAAATTTACAACCATTTTGTTTCTCTTAGCTTTGAATAAATTCAGCCATATA
>NW_021620745.1:1881-2172 GCF_004785775.1 Grammomys surdaster | reverse complement strand
AAAAAATTCTTATGATATTCAAGGTGATATAAGAATAATTTCAGATAAAATTGAATATGTGCCGGGAAAATAATGTTTGATAATTTTGAAAATATTGTTGAAAAATCTAGTGATAATAATTAAGATAAATATAGAATAATTTGATGAAAAATATAAAGTGTATAAGGAAGATTTGATTAAAATTATAACAAACCATGAAAAAATGGCAGAAGAAAATTGAACTCTGTTATAAGTATTTCCTTGAAAGATACAAGATGGTTATCGAAAAAAAAATTTATGAAATTGAATGTG
>NW_021620745.1:0-1781 GCF_004785775.1 Grammomys surdaster | reverse complement strand
GTTACTTTAAAAATTCTTAAAATTATACAAAATTGACCAGGAAAAAATTAGATTTGAAATTGAATGTGATTTAATGAATGTTTCTGATAAAACTGAATATTTGCATGTAAAAATGTTCTATATCATTGAAGACATTTTGAAAAAAAAGTGTTAAATATTAAGATACTTATAAAAAACATTTGACTGGAAAGTATGAAACATTTTTGATAACCTTTTTTTCAAAATGAAGTCAAACATAGAAAACAATGTATGAAAAATTCAAATTGTTTTTGAAAAAATCTCTTTAAAACCTGAAGATTTACATAGAAAATTATTTTTAAAATTCTTGATAATTTTAGAAAAAATCTAGAAAAAGAAATGAGTAAACTGAAAAACAGTTTTATAACATTGAAAACATTGCTGAATAAGTTAGTGATAGAAATTAAGATAAGTAGAGAAAAAACGACCAAAAATATAAAATATTTGTGGAAAAATATTTTTATTGAAGAAAAATATAGAAAAATGTGAAAATATTTAAACAGTTTATTGAAAAATCATTTTAAAAACTTGAAGATTAACATGCAATAATTCATGAGAAATTGAATAATATTTAAGAATAATTTGGGAAAAATTTGAATATTTCATGGAAAAAAATTTAATAAAATTAAAGATATTGGTGAAAAATATTGATAAAATTAAAATACAGAGAAAAACTATTTGAAAAAGTATAAACATTTAAAAATATTTTTGATTAAGGCGTCGTCAAATATAGACAAAATATATGGTAAAATTGAAAAAATATCTACAGAAATTCGTAGTATAATTGAAGATTGACATAGAAAAAATTATTTTGAAAAATGAAGATAATTAAAGAAATATATTATTTATGTATATTATGCAATAACATATAATAAATCATATATTATATATGCATATATAATATATAATACATTATAAAATATATGTCTTCACATTATGATTATATATGATCATATATCATATATGATATATGGTATATGTTAAATGATATGACATAAAGATAGATAATAGATAATAGATAATTAATATATAATATATTATATATAAATATACAATATACAACATATAACATATAACTTATAAAATATAACATATAACATACAATATACAACATATAATATACAATATACAATTGATAATATAGTATATAATATACAATATACAATATATAATAATTAATATATAAAACCTTGACATGCCATATTCTAATTTTAATTACATATGTATAATAAAAAAACATAATATATACATACACAAAGTTTGATTTGATATACATCCATATATATAACATAATAAATAACATGTAGTATATAATTATATGTAGTATATCATTATAAGTAATATAAAATATATACATATAAAATCTATGTAATATACACATATATAAGCTTGAATTTTATATAAGTACATATATACAATAATATGTAATATATTACATAATGATAAATGCAATATGTAATGTATGATATATAGTATATACATACAAGAATTTGTGTATATATTATTTGTGATATAATATATAATATAAACATTATATAATAAATTATTAATATATTTTATAATATATTATAATATATTATATGTGATACATTACATACAGTATATCATATACCATATTTATTATTATTAAATATTATATTATTAAATATAATATGAAATATTCTTATTATTAAATATTAATATATTTATTATTATTAACTATTTTATTTACATTTGACATATTGTACCTATATAATAATTGAAAACTGAAGGCGTGATATTTC
>NW_021620744.1:0-2590 GCF_004785775.1 Grammomys surdaster | reverse complement strand
CTTGTTTGTTTCCTGCAAATTATGCCTGGCATACAGTTTCTAAAATATTAAGTTGCTGACCTGAATGTTAATGCCACAGTGTTGCTGTAACTACAATTAAAATACACAGCTCCCCTAGACTTGCTCTGTCTGTTTGGACCTGATGCTAGGTATACTGGTGAGAGTCTTTATTATGACTTTTGTGTGTTTGCATTTTAATAGGCTCTCGTTGGTCTTTGGGGTCTCTGTAACTTGGACATATCTTTTTTTATTCGTATGATCTTTTGTTTTTAATTTTTGATTAGGTCCTCAGAGTACTCTACAGAGTCACAAGTTTGTGTGTGTGTGTGTGTATGTGCTTGTGTACACGTACTCATGTGTGTACACATACTCATGTGTGTACACATGGGTATGTGTGATTTTATTAGATATTTTACTTACATTTCAGATGTAATCCACTTTCCCCATTCCCCAACCCACCCAGGAACCCCCTCTCCCACCCCCACTCCTCCTGCTTCTTTGAGGATATGCCCCGAGCCACCCTCCCACTCCCACCTCACCACCCACGATTTTCCCCACACTGAGGTGTCCAACCTTCACTAGACTAAGGACTTCCTCACCCAACTATGACTGACAATGTCATCCTCCCCTATGCAAAACTGGGGCCATTGGTTCCTCCCTTTGTGCTGCCAGACTGGTGGTTTAGACTCTGGGGCCTCTGGTTGGTTGGTATTGTTGGTCTCCTCATAGGGCTGCAAATCCTTTCAGCTCCTGCAGTCTTCTCTCTCACTCCTCCATTGGGAACCCCTTGATCAGTTCAGTGATTAGCTGTGAGCATCCACATATCTATATTTCAGACTCGGGCAGACCTCTAAGGAGACAGCTATATCAGGTTCCTGTCAGCATGCACTTCCAGGCATCCACATCAGTGTCTACCTTTCCTAACTTCCCAAGGGAGACCCATGCAAAACAGTCTCTATGGCCCCTCCTTCAGTTTCTGTCCCACTCTTTGTCTCCACATTCCCCCATAAGTATTTTGTTACTCCTTCTAAGAAGGGCCAAAGCACCCACACTTTGCTTTTCTTTTTTATGAGCTTCATGAAGTTGGGAAGCTTTTCACTGGCCATTCCCTCAATCTCTCCTATAGCCATACCCCTGCATTTCTTTTAGATGGGACTAATTTTGTTCTGTGTGTCAATTATGTTGTCAGTGAATTTGATCTTTCAGCTTTCATCACATGATCCCATACATTCACCATTGGTCTCTGTCCTGAAATCACATAAGACATTGTATGAATATTTGCTCTTCAATGTTGATATATTTTGCAAGCCTGTTGGTTTTATATTTTAAACTTTATTGCTTTTATTTTTCCAAGACAAAATTTCTCTATGAAGACCTTCCTGTCTTGATAGTAGAAATAGAAACCACACAAGGCACCTGACATATTATTGGAAAATAAGTGCATGCTTCTGTGCTGCTTTTCATCCACATCTTAAATTTTGATATTTGTCCCAATATAAAGATTATATTCTGTTTCTAAAGATGGCATATGCTCATGATATCAATTCTTCCGGAGGCTTAAGAATCACTGGATTCTGGGTGTATGATGTTCTGCCTTACTCGTGTGTTTCTTCTGAAAGTTTTGACAAATAGGAGTATTTTACCTGTGCGGATGAATATGATTATCATATGTGCCTCACCTTTAGTTTTTCCAGAATGTGGCCTCAGAACTCTTGATCTTCTTTTTATGGGTAGTTGTTGGTCCCCATGTAGATGTTTGAAATTGACCACTATTATGTGGAAGACCAGCCAGAACTTTCCACTTCTGAGTTACCTCATTCTCCTGCCCTATGTTGCTTATTTATGATCAACATTGATATTACTAATATTTTTATCTGTCCATTTGTATCTGTTTAAACATGCATTCCATTTTAGTAAAATTTTATTAATGTAGCATTTTAAACTGGTACACTTTACATTTCTCTAAGATGAATGCAGAACTGCTTTGAATGTCTAATTCTTTGTAGGAACTTCAGGAAAGAACTAGGAGTTCTCTCTATCGTCTCTGCCTCCTTGGTTGATTTTTACAGGGGCATGAATGTCTTAATATGTTACTTTTGCTGTCCTGAAACTTGTTGCATTGACCATGCTGACATCAAGCTCAAGGACATACAGCTCCCTGTGACTCTTACATTAAAGACATGACCAAAACCACCCAGAATTTATATCATTTATGTACTTACTAATTGTTCACATAATTCCTTTAATGTGTGATCAGTTCTGTTGGTCTGTTTCCCTCTCCATCTCCCTCTCAATTGGCATTTCTCTTGCAAAGCTATATCCTACTCAGTGGGTTAAGAAGCAACACATGCAACTGTCATAATACAAGTTCCTATTAAAATGACATAGAGGTTAGATTATAACTTCTGTGTCAAAGAAATAAATGATGGTAGCATCAGAAATGTATGATTATATTGTCTACAAAGCATACATTTATTTACAGTGATGTCATTATCATGCTTTGTGTTGTACACATATTTTAGGATGCAATAAATGTTGATGAGGTGCATATCAACTTCACTGGAGAAGAGTGGGATTTGCTGGATCCTTC
>NW_021620743.1:694775-735032 GCF_004785775.1 Grammomys surdaster | reverse complement strand
TTAATCAGCTTGAGGAACCATTCTGCAGAGGGGAGGCGCAAGGCCCTCTCCACCTGTGCCTCTCATATCACAGTGGTCATCCTGTTTTTTGGGCCTGGTGCATTTATCTATATGAGACCCTCCTCCACTTTCACTGAAGATAAACTTGTGTCTGTGTTCTACACGGTCATCACCCCAATGCTGAACCCTATTGTCTATACTCTAAGGAATACAGAAATGAAAAATGCTTTAAGAATGTTCTGGAACCAAAAAGACAACTGAGGGTCTACCACAAAGTTAAAAATATGTCTTGGTTTTAGTGTCTAATGAAATGAGTTCTGTTTTTAGTAGAATTTTGTTTTTCTTTTTGGTTTCTTTTCTTTTTTAAATCTATTGCAAGTTGTAGTAAAATTATCTGTACAGTACAGTTTCCTAGAAAACTTGCACTTTGGTTTGCTTTTCCTTAACTGCTTAGTTCTAAAACTAATCTACAAACATGGAGCCAGGTCATTAATTTTCAAAGCTTTGTTTTTATTATTTAAATAATAAATAATATTATTTAATGTTTCTTCTCTTGAAACTACATGTTATGTTTATGTTTACTTAAAATAGCTCATGTTTTATGATTTTTAATCTATCTCAGGAGTAGAATGTAGTTAATATGGATGATTGTGAGATATTTGATTTGATATGATTTTTCCCTATGAACCCTGCAAATCTGTCATACAGCACAGAGTTATCCAGTTTCCATGTTTTATTCCCTGGAAACTCCTCTTCAGTGTCATTATTGTCCTTTAGGACCACTATGAAGTAAACATAAGGGTTACTGGAACATAAGAGCTATGACACCAGGCTGTGGGGCCTGACATACAGTGTGACTGAGAGTTGAGTGGCATACACAAGGATAACACTAGCAAAGTCGGCGTTCACGTCCTTAGTAGAATAGATTGGGGCAATCTGAGAACTATCACTTACAAATCTTATTTCTGAAATTTCACATTTAATGTTTTCAGGGTGATAGAGTAACCCTTGATAACTGAAACTGTGAAATCTTAAAGGATAATAGTTTTAAATTTGTGTTATAATGTACTTTTCTACATGTTAATGAAAACAAATACCTTATCTTTAAGTACATCACCTCTTTTCCAAATTAGAATACTGATTTTTACAGTTTGATGACTCATGAGACACAAATTTGTAAATAATAAGCATTTAATGATGTTTTTTCTCTTTATACTTAAGCAATTCCTGAGTGGTTTTATGTCACTCTGTGGACATTTGTCAGTGTGTGCAGGTACTTGATTCTCATGGTGGCAGGAGTTAGTGGAGACTAAGGGAGAAGCCAAAAAAGCCCCAAGTACCATGCTAAACAGCCTATCACAGCTCCAAGGACAGTTGTTCATGTTCAGTTCACTTGTTTTGTTCAAGCTCTTATAAGAACTTAGCAAACACTAATTGTTCCATCTATTTTTTTCTTATTTTGAGACTTTTAAATCTTTGGCACAAACCAAACCAAACCAAAGCCAAAACCATTAAAAATTGGACCATTTGTTTTCCATTTATCCTAGGGATACTGGCTCAACATATATACGAATAGTAGCTATAAAATCATCACACAGTTCTCATGCTCTTTGGTGTCTCTATTAATTGTTAAGCATAGATGGTGTGATAGTTTTAATAGTAACATTGACAAAATCTTGAATCACCTGAGAAGGAAGTCTCAATGGCTACGGCATTTTGTGGGAGAATTATCTTGGTTAATCATCAACTCATCATTGGTGTATGTCATCACTCCTCAGGCAAGAGATACTAAATTTTAGTAGAAGTAGAGTAGACAAACTGAAGACCAGCATGCTTGACTTAAGCCATTGCTTTCTGCTATTGACTGTGGATGTAATGTGATTAGCCACTTCAAGTTCTAGCCACCTTGACTTATCAGCAGTGATGGACTGTAGCCTGAAATTGTGAGCCAAACAAACCCTTTTTCCCCTAAGTTGTTTTTGGCAGTGTGCGTTATCACAGCAACAGGAAAGGACAGTAGGACAGATGAATATTCATAGAAGAAATTCTGCTTATTCTAAATGGAGTAACTATTTTCTTTTAACATATGGCACAACCTTACATTTCTTTTCAAACTTAGGTTAATTAAAATCATCTTTCTTAGAGAGCCTCTTGCAACATACTCCTCCTGAGGTAGACATGGGTCTCCTTTTCATAGCCATTTTAGACTTACATGATAGAACCATTGCCACTTTCATTGTGATTGTTCATATGTGTTTCTTAGACTGTAAGCTGTCACGTGCACAACTGTGTATTGTTTCTTCTTTGTATTTATTACTACTCTGCCTATAAATTGATTCCCCATAAGCTCTTGCTTAGTGTCAAATATTGCAATATCAATTCACTTGGAATGTTTTGAACACTTACGTGTTGGCACTCCATCTTTTCCTCAGTCTCTAAAACTGATTAGACTAATCCAACTGTCTATCAGGTACAATTTAAGGTACATATTTAACTTCTGTGAATACCTTTTATATGATTAAATTAAAATTATATCACTACTGTGATGGAATTCATAAGATTGCTCTGAACATTAAATCAAATAACATGCATGCTAAGTTTTTAGGAAGGAACATGGTACTCAATAAATATTAACTATATTATCATTATGCTGGTTGTTAATTTTGTTTTGTGTGATAAGTGCATCTCCACAACTTGTCTTTCTGATAAGCAGATGTGCTCAGAATACGTCTTAATTCCACTGCAGACCAACACTACTTAGAATTTCATCAAAATTTGTTTCAATGTTTTTTTGGGGATGGGGATGATGGTAAATATTTTTTATTATCCAGTTCATTTCAAGTATATAGATGGAAACTTTGTACATCTTAGGGATTAGTTGGTTATTTGTTAAATGATTACTGAATATAACATTGTCCCTACATTGTATTTTATGCTGAATACTTTTTATGCTTTATTAAGATGTATTCCAAAACATTAGATCCTGAACTAAATAAAGCAGAGTGACATTCCATTTTTCTCGATGCCTTATGCTCAGTTGGCCATTTAGGATGCTGGCTATCATAGCATCCTTTACTTCTGTGAAGGTTTTGTTTTTGCAGCAGAAACTGGATAGAACTTCATTAGTGACTCCTGAGATGTTGAGAACCTCACAGGCTGACACTCTCTACTCTATTTGAATGGTCAAGACTCTCATGCTGTTTCTCATTGTCTGGGAGACAAGACCTTGTAAATCTATTAAGATAAAGTATTCACTTTGTTTTGACAACACTGGAAACAAAACATCAAAATTTAAAGAAAACAGAATTTAGTCATTTTCAAATTTGTTATTTTTTTCTAAAGATAGGTAGATCGGTAGACAGACAGGTACATAGATGAGAGGAGTTGCATTCTTGTAAAGGTGGAGGATCTGGGAAGAGATAAATGAAAGGTATCATGATCAGAGCATATTGTATACAAAATCCATTTTAAATAAATTCCTAACCCATATATATACACACACACGTGTGTGTGTATATGTGTGTATGTATCTTTAATTAACAGAAATTTGAGCAATCTACTAGTATTTGAGAGCTCTCAGTTGTTGGTTTTGTTAAAGTATTAAAACCCAGACCCAGAAAAACAAACATGTTATATACTCAATTATAAGTGGGTGTCATACTATGATCCACAGACCCAGAGAGGAGAAGTAACAAGGAGGACTCTATGGGGGTATGCATGGATCTCCTTGGGAGGGGGAAATAGAATAGATTTTTGCCGGTGGGCTGGTGGCTGGTGGCTGGTGGCTGGTGGCTGGTGGCTGGTGGCTGGTGGCAATGAGAGCAGGAGAGATCAGGTAGACTATGAGAAAAGAAGACTGGAACGGTATTTGAGGGGCAGTGTGGAAGTGTTCTTCAGTAGAAATTCCTTAGAATCTACAAAGGTAACACTAGCAACTTCCAACCCAGTCATAAAGGCTTTGACTTACAATCTGTCCTACCTGCAGGATGTGTAGGGGACAATAAAGAAATAGAACTTGTAGGAAAGGCCAATCAATGACTGGTCTAATTTGAGGTCCATGCCACAAGAGGGAGCCCATGACCAACACTCCTTGGATGAACAGGAACTAGAGGTATTGACTACTGCCCACTGCAGAAACATTTTATGACCAGGGTTGAAAGCAGCCCAGATATGTCAGTTTAAACGTAAATATAAACACAAACACCATAAACATAAACATTTAGGAAGTAGTTTGACAACATGGCCATTTAGCAACAACAACAACAACAACAACAATTACAATAATTTCTTCTATAGGGTCTATGACCTTCCCAGATATGGGCTTTTGACTAGTCATGAATGTACTCCTGTGAACAGGCCTCAAATCCATTCAGAGGCCAGGTGGTTATTCTATAGTCATTATGTCGCACTGCTGCAGTGGGCATGCAGGTCTGGGTGTGTCAGTACTATAGCAGGTATGTCCAGCACTGGGAAAGATCACTGATGCTTTTTATCCTCAGCAGTCTTCATAATACCTTTTGGCACCATGAAAGCTGAGCAGCAGGAAGTAAGTTTCCGAGTTGGCTTCAGATTGATTTTTTTATGTCTGGGAGCCAAAATGTGTGACATCTTCAGCAATCAGGTCCTATCATTTAGTTATGTCCACTAGTATTTCTTGTCATCTTTATTATTTGTTTTTTGCTTTCTACCTATCAAAGGACTGAATTGATGTCTGGAATAATTTTTTCATTTTCTCTAGACCTCTGTTATACCCTAAAAGGGAAATTAAGGACATGCTGCATCCTTAATTTGTTTAAGTAGCTTTATTTTATTCTCAGTGTAATATACAGTACCTAAACAGTGCTCAGAACATCACAGAATTCAATATTATATTTGTTAAATGATGGATGAATGAATGGATCAACAAACAGCATCTCTTTCAGAAGAAATTCTTGCTATAGTCCACGATTGGACCACTGTTGTTGACAGAGGGACAGAGCCACAAAGAGTCTATGTGTTTTTATATACACACAGTGCACACAAATACATGAGGTGACTTTAGAAGAGTACAACAATGATAGGCAAGGTGAACTCTTATTAAAATGAGAAACATAGGAAAGGAGAAACAGGAAGGGGGAGTGGGATGGCATAGCTGAAGGTGGACAGTGAATCCAGTGCTGATCAGTCCAACACCTGCATGATAGTCGTCTTTTCTTTCCTTATTCACTTGGGATTAATTTTTAGTTGGCAAGTTTAGTCAAACACTCTCTGTTTTCAACACTTCATGTTCTTTCTTTCTACTATGTGCAAAACAATAGGAAAGTGGCAGCAAAATAATTGGAATAGATTTTGATATTTTCTTCAAGCCCTACTTTATTTGGCATTCTTTACTGTAGGGAAAAGAAATTCCATGGGGAAGTTGGTCCCTTGATTATAACATGAGGGTTGATTTAATATGAACACTTCATGTATGTGAGCATTCAGCTCCAGTGTCTGGAATTTGTGTGGTGGGTAGTTCTTTATCAAACAGAATCTCAGAAAGGTGAGTTTACTATTCTCAAAGATTTTATTTCTTAAAAATTATAAATCCAAGTACAGATGTCCTGAATTTTCTTTCCCCCTTTGCCATTTATATTAGACTTTACTGCCTTGTGTTTTTAAAAGCTGCCAGGATACTTTTTAATATGTTCTTGGAGACAAAGCTAACTCCTTAACTGTAGTAATAGCAATCACTTCCTACCATCAATGATAGGCTAGTTTTTTTTTTTTTTTGAGAATGATTCCTGAGATAGTACATGGAAAACTATTAGAGTATGGTTTTGGGAAGTTAATTGTCCTCTTTTAGCTCATTTCACCTTATGTATGAATAGAAGGAGTTAGAATAATCATTCTTTAAATTCTCTTCAGCACTACCCTCACCCCCTACTCAGAGTGTCTTAGTTGGGTGTGATCTGAGGGTCTTTTGTGAGAATTCAGCTAGTTGGTAATATTATCTCATAGATCTTGTTTACTCTAAGAACAGCATTTTCAGGCAACAATTATTCTCTGAGCTCGGTTTTCCTAAGTCTGAACAAACCTTGAGTAGTGATGTGTTCCAACAAGGTGCCTAATATCATGCTAACTTGGAGGCACATCACGTGTGTTTGAAATTTATGCTGTCCAAGTTTTTGTTCCAAGAGTATATAGCAGCTGCTCTGTTATAAAGGTATATGGTGTGACTAGATGCAAGATATAGAATTTATCAGATGATATAAGGTTTTGGGCTAGTCAAATATTTTCTTAGAGCCATGAGAATTTATTTTTGAGATAAGGTGGCTAGGGAAGAGTAAATAACTAGGATCTTAAGTTTTCTTATGGTATAAAATTTATAGCATAAAATTTAATGATGCCAAAATTCTTTTACAATTATACATTCTTTAAAGTACTCTTTGGGGATTACCAGATTGAGCCTGTGATTGGTAGAGGTTCTATTACTTTACTCGAGGTCAGTCACATCAGTACATCAAATGTCTCATTGTTTTCACTAGCCATGGTCTTCATTTTATCATATGTTCTAGTATAATGCAAAGCAGGAGCTATTTCTTTGCTATCTAAGGGGCTGAGAGTTAGAATGTGTGAGTGGGGGCAGAACAAGAGAGAGGAGTCAGCGAAAGGGACACACACACACACACACACACACACACACACACACACAAATATCTTCAGAGACAAGGGCAATTTCTAAAAGAATTTGGGATCAAGCCAGAAAACACTGTGGACTTAGTCAATTCTATCTACAAGTGATGTATCATTATTTGTTTTAGTAAATTTATCTTAATTTCTATAATATCAAGATTAAGTTGTGTTTAAGTTCAAAGAAAAGTTATGTGTTTATTTAGATAAATATACCTATATTTTCTAACAAAGGTCCTACTTAAGTCATACTCTTCTCTTTTACTTTCTCCATGGATGCTGTTAATGAATGACTGATTCATTTGGTCTATATTTGGCATTTTTCGGTCACATAACAGGTGCTTGTTCAAGAAAGCAAAAGAGTGTATCTTCTATTTGGGTAGATAAATAATACTACCATAGTTTTGATATATATTTAGGTTATTACATTTTTATGTTGTAAAACAGTATCAGTTCACACATTCTATGTTTGTAGGAAACTTAATATCTGTGCCTCATGTAATGCTAAAGTAATTCAGAATTGAGGCACTTGAGTGAGCAGAAAACATTGCCTTGTTAGTGATAAAGATGATAAGGAAGATGGTAGCTTATATTTGTCCCAAGTACCTTTTGTGTAGTTTATTCAAGAGTTAGGCAAACATATACACACAGACATGGCAGCATTGGATGTATCTGACCAAACACAATGTCTTGTTTATACTCCACAGAGACAGAAGCTTAAAAAGTATATTATCTGAAATATTCATTTAACAGCAGGAGAAGGTAAGGGGCTGTCTATGCCTAATTTATTCTAAGTTCATCCTGTCTCCTCTGGAAGGGTGTGGCTGGGAGTGTTTTATTACTGTATCAGGGAAGAAAATCTCTCTTGATCATCTCTATCAAGTCGTGTACTTGCAAATGGTGCTTCTTAATATAAAAAAGATCTGATTTGTTATGTTTCATGATTTACAATATTTAAATACTGTGACCTTGATTGACTTTAAGATACCAAGATGGCATTCCTGAATGTGAAGTTTGGGAAAATTGCATAAAAGCAGTTCTAAATGTTCTCATGCACGCTCCCAACACTTGTGTGTAGCGTTAGACTCTCTTTGTAGCATACAGATGGAAGAACATTTGATAGCAGTTTGTTCTCTAGAGTGGTTGTACTGGTTTTCATGTTTACAATGGACTATGAGACCAACCATAACTTTTACATTAGCATTTGGTGTCTCTCTTCTGCTAATCACCTTTCCGAGTAAAGAGCCTTGATGGACTTTTTAAATAAGCATTTCTTTTTATATTTTATGGTGATTATGCTAATTATAAATTACTGGTAAGACATATTTTCATCTGTATTAATATATTGATACAATAGAAAATGGATACTCCTTGAGACACAGAAGAAGAAAGAAATAAAGAAACGAGGGGAAGAAGTATGCCAAGGGAATTCTTCAAGAACAGGTATCAAAATGCAGCAAAGAAAGTACAAATATATTTTCTTATCTTGAATGGCTGTCCAAATTCAAATATGTTGTCATAAATGTCAATATGATGAAAGCTAGACTGGTTACAGACCCAGAATTGACCTCTGTCTGTATGGTTATGGGCAAGTAATCATTTATATGGATTTCTATTTTCCAGTGATAAAACTAAGTAAACTAAAATATCATAATATGTTAGAGTACCATGTTGAATTCTGAATTATTACATGTTGGCTAAAGGAATGATTAGTAAGTGGGTTGTTTTCTCCGACACTCTGTAAATGGTGTAAACTGGTGCTACAATGTTTTATTTCAGGACATTTACTGCCTGATGTCCACTACTCCTCAACTTAACCCATGGCCAGGGAAAATAATGTGACTGAACTGATCATCACTGGCCTTTTCCAAGATCCAAATGTGCAGAAGGTG
Organism: Grammomys surdaster; assembly: GCF_004785775.1. NCBI lineage: Eukaryota > Metazoa > Chordata > Mammalia > Rodentia > Muridae > Grammomys > Grammomys surdaster. Next base: position 726,489 of record NW_021620743.1, on the reverse strand, counting down.
TGCTTTGTGCTGTTTCTTCCTGTGTACCTGGCCACAGTGTTGGGCAATGGCCTCATAGTTGCAATGGTCACTGTCAGTAAGAGTCTGCATTCTCCCATGTACATCTTCCTCAGCTCGCTGTCCATGGTGGAGATCTGCTACTCCTCCACTGTTGTCCCTAAGTTCATCACTGATTTACTTGCTAAGGTTAAAACTATCTCCCTGAAGGGCTGTCTGGCTCAGATATTCTTCTTCCACTTCTTGGGTGTAGCTGAGATATTTTTGCTTGTGGTGATGGCCTATGACCGCTACGTGGCCATATGCAAACCTCTTCATTACATGAACATCATGAGTCGTCAAGTGTGTCACATACTGGTGGCTGTTTCTTGGCTGGGGGGCTTTTTACATTCTATAATTCAGGTTTTTATCACTATTCAGCTGCCCTTCTGTGGTCCCAATGTGATTGATCACTACTTCTGTGACCTCCAGCCGTTATTCAAGCTGGCATGTACTGACACATTTGTCCAGAGTGTCATTGTAATGGCCAATAGTGGCTTAATTGCTCTCTGTTCCTTCCTTGTCTTGGTGTCCTCCTATGTCATCATCTTGGTCAACTTGAGGAACCATTCTGCAGAAGGGAGACACAAGGCTCTCTCCACCTGTGCCTCTCACATCACAGTGGTTGTTTTGTTCTTTGGACCCGCCATCTTTCTCTACATGCGACCTTCCTCTACTTTCACTGAAGACAAGCTTGTGGCTGTGTTCTACACGGTCATCACCCCCATGCTGAACCCCATCATCTACACACTCAGAAATGCAGAGGTGAAAAATGCTGTGAGGAAGTTGTGGGGAAAAAAGAATACAGGTATGAAGTGAAGGAGAGCTAATGGATGAAAATGATTTAAAAAAACCTCTATTGTTGAAGTGGATCTGTTTTCTCAGATACTAAAAAATGGTGACCAAAAAATTAGGACATCAGATTGCTACCCTAGTAGGTCAAAACTGCATGGTGTCCTAGCATTGCATGCAAACATAGCACTGAGCCTTCTCTCTGTAATCTTACAAAATTTGATTATCTTCCTGATACCTGTTTCTACCATGGCTTGAGTAATTTGAATATTCAAGCCAAGTAAAAAGGTTAAAACCGTTAAAAATTTGTAGTTTTAGGTCAGCCTTGAAAACATACATACAAGTAAAAGTGTATGGACAGAACAGGTTATATTCAAGAATATATGTATATGTATATGTATATATATATATATATATATATATATATATATGCATAATAACAATTTAGTGATAAAAAGAAAGCATGAATTTGAAGGAGAGTAGGGAAGGTATATGGGAGAGTCTAGTGGGAAGAAGGGGAAAGTAGAAATTTTGTTGTTAAAATAAAAAAAATATTTTTCCCAAAACAAGAAAAATTGCATTTTAAATGACACTTGGTAACATATGATTATCAGGTATAGTATAATATCTCAATACATGTATTAAATGTGTAGTAATCTGTCTGATCAGGGTAATTGGCATATCTACTACCTTGATCCCAACATTTCTCATGTTAGAAAAATTCTTCATCCTCTCTACTGCCTATTTTGAAACATTTAATTAATTGTTGACACTATAAGTTATCAATAACTAATGTAAAAATATTAGGATATATTTCTTTACCCAGCTGCATCCAGTATAAGGAGAATATTTTCACAAATGCATTTTGGGTAAAGTTTCTTCTGCTGCTTCCTCTTGTCTTTAAAACACTCCAGGATAATAACTTAAAAAGGAAGTTATTTATACTTAAAAAGGAAACCAGCCGAAGGAATTGATCAGGGGACATTGTGGAATAAGGTTGTCAATCTGGTTGTCTTTTCTTATTTGGAATAATGTATCATTTAAAATTACATCCAAGAATTTTTCTATTATTCTGATCTTCTTAGAGTCTTGTATCATATACTAACTATAACCAGTAGACAATTCTTATGAATAATTTCAGTTCTCTTGACATTTTGGCATATAAGAAATATGTCTCTTATAATGTCTAAAATGACATAGACATTCCAGTTTGAGCAGCACCATTTGTTGAAGATGTTGCCTTTTCCCTCCAATGTTCTATTTTGATTTCTCAATCAAAAATAAGGTGTTTGGATTTATGTCTACATGTAGAACTATGCAAATAAATTCATACTCATTACCCTGCACAAAACTCAACACCAAGTGGATCAATATAAAACCAGATACACTGAGACTGATAGAAGAGAAAGTGGGTAATATCCTTGAATACGTTTGCACAAGAGACAACTTTGTGAACAGAACACTGTTAGTGCAGACACTGAGGTCAGTGATTAATAAATGGGACCTCATGAAACTGAAAAGCTTTGTAAAGCAAAGACAAAGTGGCAGCCTACAGAATGGGAAAAGATTTTTACCAACTGCACATCTGATAGAGGACTAATAATCAATATAAATAAAGAACTCAAGAAACTACAATATCCAAAACCCAAATAATTCAATTAAAAAATAGGGTACAGATCTAAACGGGATTCTCAACAGAGGAAATTTGAACGACTGAGAAACACTTAAAAATGTTCAACATCCCTAGTCATCAGGGAAATGCAAATCAAAACTAGTTTTGGATTTCATCTTACACTTGTCAGAAGGGCTGTGATCAATAACACAAGCTCATGCTGGCAAAGATGTGGCGCAAGGGGAACACTCATCCATTGCTGGTAGATCTGAAAACTTGTCCAGCAACTATGGAAGCCAGTATGGCAGTTCCTTGGAAAGATGGGAATCAATCTACTTCAGGATCCAGCTATAACACTCTTGGGTACATACCCAATTGATGTTATATCATACCTCAAGGACACTTGCTCAACTATATTCATTGCTGTTCTATTAATAATAGCCACAAAATCAAAACAACCTATATGTCCCTCAGAAAAACTGGATAGTGAAAATGTGGTACATCTACAAAATGGAATATTACTCAACTGTTAAAAACTACATCATGAAATTTGTAGACAAATGGATGGAACTAGAAAAAAATCGTTCTTTCCTAGGAGAGATATGGAACATCTGTGATGTAACTAAAGCATGGATTTTCCTTTTTCTCACTTTTGTATGTGCTGGTTGAAGCTTTATATCAATAGTGGCTTTAACAGCAGCACAGAATCTTCTTTCTTCTTCTGGTGCCTCCTCTATTCCTTGTTCATGGATGAGTACTCACAAGTGGTCATCAGTTCCCTAGGAAGTTGCTGATTGCTCTGCCTGGGATTATTTATTTCCATTTCCTACACAGCAAACATGTAGAGCTCTACTTTAAAACTACCTTCTCTGTGAAGTATTTCCTGACCACTTTTCTTCTGGAGTAGAATTAAGTTTTCAAAATATTCATGATATCATTGTTCTATCAGTTTGATTATAATGATTATAAGTATGTTTTTCTCTAAAACTGTAAGCTCTCAAAGTAGAGGACTACTCATTGTCTCTTCCTTGTATCTTTCTGTGAATATCGTAACTGACGCTTTATAAACACTTGGTAAATGAACAACTCTTGAAGCTGATAAGCAACGCTGCAACATCAGCCATTACAGTTTCTTCTTTAACATTTTAGTGAAGAGCGGCACATCTTTTCTGTATAAAATTATAAGAAAGCTCTGGCTCTTAATCGCCTTCCAGCTACAGTCAGAGATTCAAGGTGCCTAACTTCTGTGAATAATAGTGTTTTGCCTCCATTTAGCAAGAAAAACAGTAGGAAGACATTCAAATGATTATTGTGAATATTCAATATGATAATATAGATATAAAAAGGTATCTTTTTGTGAATATATGTGGGTAGGTATGCATGGCTGAGTTTACAAGTATCTGGAGGTCAGAGGTCAAGTTCAGATACTGTTTCACAGGTATTGATCATGTTGGCTTTTGAAAAAGAGTCTCTTATTTGTCTGGTGTATGATGATTATGTTACTCTGGGTGAGTAGTGAGCCGTCTAACTGCCCCTGCCAACCCAGAGCTTATAAACTTATAAGTACTCCACTATCTACCTGTGTTCCTATTGTTGATCTCAGATCTTCATACTTGCAACTAAGTACTTTACTGAGCTATCTCTTCAGCCCAAATGTGAAACATTTAGAGAAGAATATGAATCAGAAAAAAGGTAACTATAACATTTAACATCACTGTCACCACCATCATTATTAGTGTTAGGTATTAATCTTGGTTGATGATTATTCCTAAGTCTGCTGGTCTTTCTGTCCTGTAGAGATGCTTAGACTACCCCGATTCCATTCTTGCAGATTTGAAGCACTAATTGAAAATTTAATACTTCTTGGGGAGTATGTCTTTGAAGATATACATATATATAATATATATAATATTATCATATATTAATATATATTATGTATATGTTATATATGTATATGTTATATACATATATATTAATATATATTAGACATAGATATAGATCTTCTCTGTCTGTGTATGTATGTGTAGGTGTATATATATGTATATTTTGCTGTAATGGTCTCTCTGTTATTTATTATGCTAAATGTTTTTCATAATTCTCAGTGCATATTTAAAGTTTTTGGCTCATAACTAAACACAAAGAAGGCACGCTCTCTTCTCTTGATACATTGCTTGTATTATACATGTTAGCCCATAGGAAGTTGACTGTGATAGAGTTCCTCACTCCCCTACAGGTTGAGTTTCCTTAGTAAAAGCTACACATAGGACTTCATCAGTTACTTCTGAGTGGCTGGGGACTGCACAGCTTGATAAAGTCTGTTCTGGTAGAACTATCAACATTTCCAGAAATTATCTCACCTACTGAGGGTTGTGGGTCTACTGAGAGCTCATTATTCTCTTTGTTCTACTCTCGCTGGAGGAAACCACAGAGATTAAAGGGAAATATTTTCCCATTGTTTTTACATTAATTTTTCTATTCTTGAGATTATAATATAATTACTTGATTTCCACTTTCATTCCTTTACTCTAAGCACTCCTATATATTCCTCCTGCTATCTTTCAAACTCATGGCCTGTTTTTCATCAATTGTTGTCGTAGTCATATATGTATACATATACACATACATAGTCTTAAACACAACCTACTCAGTCTATATATTACTTCCATGTATGTTTTCATGGCTGACCACTTGTTAAAGAATAAAAACCTTGTGAAAATTAAGAAAAAAAAATCTTCAATTCAAGAAATAGTGACAGTTTAATGATATCATCTCAGCATTATAACCTCTCACTGATCTGTCTCATTAAAATATAAATAACATGCAGGTTTTTTTGCAAGAAAAATTGCAGAATTCAGGAAACTACTCTGTATATATAGTTTTATGTTCTTTTTCTATTGGATCTTTAAGTTTTGGCCGAATATTAACAGAAAAAAGAGACATTTAATGATCTACAATTGTGACTTCCAGAGATAGAAAGTCCAGCACTGTCTGGAGGTAATCTAATGTGGTCGTAATCATAGGCCCATTGCAATGAAAGACTGATGAACTCAATCCTAAATTTAATTTTAAAAAGTTTAAATTTTAATAATCATATGAGGTTGGTAGATAAAAAAAATTTGAATTCACATGTTGTAAGTAAATGAAGGATAAATGGATCCTTTTTGCTTTGAGATGATTCTTCAAGTATGCCACACAACATTTTTATTTTCATATTATCTGAGAAAATATTCACATGGCCCTCATTAATGAGGCCAGAAATTGAAGTGTTTTACTTTGTGTTCACCTAAAAATATGAATTTAATTTTATTCTATTCCTAGGTCTTTTTCATAATCCCAAAGAGGAATAGAAGAATGGATCAAAGTGTCATGTGGCATCAGATCCATTGCAGTTTCTCATGTAAGATTTTTTTCTACAAGTATTATTTACAGTGGTTTGATGTTATCACACAGCCTAACTGTAACATAATTTTTTAAACCAATGATCTATTTCAATGGTTTGTGTTCCTTTAATAATTTATTCAACAAAACCAACTGAACATGTGTTATTGTGAGGCTTAGTTCTAAGAGTTAGTGAGATGAAGATGCACAGACAGAGAGCATCTCTTCACGGTGCTCACAATCCAGGCAAACCTCTTGCTTCAAAGATGCAGTAGAATATCTGGGTCAACATTGCTCATAGGAGTTTGTCTGATGGTGATATCTGTATCTGTGTTAGTCACAGTGACTACTGAATACTTGAAATATTCACAGCATTCTTTTAACTTTGTTAAATTATAATTAACTTAGTGTTATATTTAACTTATACTAATGGTTACCAAAATAGATAGCAGGAATCTAAAGGCCTTCTTGTTTACTTCTGCTTCAAACCTGTGACTAACTCTTAGGGTCAGTGGTGGAACAGCTTCTTTTCCGGGACCTCAATGGTTCAGTGAGTAACTTCCTCTAATCTCAGGCTCTTCATTTATCAGTTCTTTTTTTTTTTATATATTAATTTTTTTTTATTATTTATTTCTTTTTTTGAACATGAAATGCTTTTTTATAGCATGTTTTACAAGGGGAGGGGGTAAGAGGGTCCAGGTGGTGGAAAAGTACAAAATCTTCTTGGCCTGTGCCTTGAAACATGTCATGGTCTATATGGTACACTGCCTTGAATTATGATCTACCTGCAGTTCTTCAGAAGATATGGTACACTGCTTGAGTTATGGTCTCCCTGCTATTCTTAAGAAGACATGGTACTCTGCTTTGAGTCTATCTGCAGTTGCTAAGCAGGATCTTGCAGTTGCCAAGCTTCAGAGGACATTGTGCAGGTGGGGAAAGGTAGGGGGTAAGGGTAAGGGCGAGGGTCCTGGCTTCTGGCATCTCCCCCTTCTCTGTTTAGTTAGAGAAGGCGTCTTATGTTCAATCCCAACTATGTGAGTTTTGAATTTGGATGTCTAATTATGGGGGGTCTTAGACAAGTTCACAACCCCAAAACACTGATGTGAGACGAGTCACATCGATGGTCGAAGGCTTTAGGCTGTCGACGATGGGCAACGTCAAGGGACTCTGATGTGGGTGAAAGGAGGGTGAGAGCCCTGTCTTAGGCCATGTAGGCTGCACCCACTCCCAGCACCACGCACTCCTTTTCGGCTGCATTGGGTGGGCCCCTGGGAAGTGGACCTACAATAATCCCGTCATTGGGCTAACTCACAGCCATCCTAGTCTCTTGTAAATGTTCAAGTTACCAACCATTTGTCAGTTTGGGGTGTAATATTGTCATAAAGGAAGGCTCCCCAATGTTAGCGGCCATATCAAGGGTGGCCTTGGTTTAGGAAAAAGCCAGTTTTTGTTGTGGTGATCAAGAGGCCAAGCTCTCTAGCGAGAGAAATGAGGGCAAAGCCAGGCATACCAGGAACCCTTCTGGAGGGCGTGGAAGTCTAGGGGTCGACCGTAGGGGGAGGCAGGGGAGCTGACAGCTGTGTCAGTCTCCTGTGGAGTCACTTCTGGATCCTCTGCAATTTTCAGCTGATGGTAATGAACTTAAACTGCCTTCTTGATGGCAGCATCAACCTGGTTCCGTGGACGACAGGTCACGGGCAATGATCTCTGTGTTGCTCAATCTTGATGTCGTGCGCACATCCTCTCAATGAGGGTCCGTCCGGATGGGTCCGTGCCTCGAGCCCCACGTCTGGGTGCCACTTGACCCGACCGGCGGGTCCTGGTTATTCGTGGGGGCGAGGAGGACTGCAACCTGCTATTCTTCAGAAGATATGGTACACTGCTTGAGTTATGGTCTCCCTGCTATTCTTCAGATGATATGGTACACTGCTTTGAGTCTATCTGCAGTTGCCAAGCAGGATCTTGCAGTTGCCCAGCTTCAGGGGACCTTGTGCAGGTGGGAAAAGGTAGGGGGTGAGGGTAAGGGCGAGGCTCCTGGCTTCTGGTCCATCTGGGTTAGAACTTCTAATAGCAGGCATCACGGGTGATTCAATTTTACCTGGAAAGAAAAAAGAAGGGGATTCTCAGGGAGATTTCTCTTCCCTGGATGTAAATTGTTATTCATCTTATTTATGATTGGGCCTGGCTTTGTGAGGGTATCTATTTTTTTCATTAATATTTGTGGTAGCTGGTTAGCTGTGCCTTCTGTGGTATTGGGCAGGCATATCAGTCCTCGGCTCCATAAGGGAACTGGGACTGGGGCATTCCCTTTATGGGTATGAGGGTCCTTCCCCATATCTGTGGCAAAGTTTTGTTGGTCTTGGTGGTGCCCGAGGTCACCAACATGGTCAGCAAGAGATTTGCCATGAGCTTTCAGCTTTAGAGAGAGAAAAGTGAACAAGGCATGATGGAGAGTATTTCAGGGGGACTCCTTCTGAGGGGGTACCGTTCCCCCTCTTTTGTTTTTAAAGCCAATTTTTCAGAGTTCTTGTAAAATCAGGGCAGAAGCGCCAACAGTTGCTCCTTCCACACTCATAGAGTCATGAAGGCCTTATTTAAGGATATATAAATCTATATTAATAATCTTTTGTCAAAGGACTTTTATAGCTCCACTGACAATTAATCAGACTATATGATATATCGATTAGAAATAGCTTTTTCTACTTTTTGTGAGATTACCTCTCTTTTGTCAATTAACTGTTGAGGAAGTTAGGGTTTACCTCTCTCTTGAGAATATTGAACAGAGATTTAAATTCTTTTGTGGAGAGCTTAAAATAGTATCTTAGCCAATTTGCATCTCCTAGAAACTTTTGAAATTAATTTAAAATAAATAGACTCCCTTTTTTTTAAATCCTTTATCTGTGTGGGGTTTTTATTGGGTATTATACGTATTTACCTTTCAATGTTGTCTCCTTTCTCATTCTCCCCCCAAATCCCTTATCCCCTACCCCTTCCTCCTAATTTTTGTGATGGTGTGCTCCAAACATCCTCCCAGTCCCATCTCCCTGCTCTCGAATTCCAACACAGTAGGGGATCCAAGCTTTTGGGGACCTTGGCCCTCCACTTTCACTGGAGTCTAACAAGGTCACCCTCAATTCCCTATACAGGTGTGTGAGTCCCTCCCTTTGTGCTCTCTGGTTGGTGGTTTAGACTTTGGGAGTTCTGGTTGAACCTTTTGATGCTCCTTCTAAAAAGGACCAACGCATTCATACTTTGGTCTTCCTTCTTCTATGTGAGTTTTATGTGGTCTATATGAAGATTCTTAGAAATTGTGAGCTTTTGGGCTAATATCCACTTATCTGTGAGTGCATACCATGTATGTTCCTTTGAGATTGGGTCATCTCACTCAAGATGATATTTTCCAGCTCCATCCATTTGCCTAGGAATTTTGTGAACTGATTGTTTTTAATAGCTGAGTAGTACTCCATTGTATAAATGTACCACATTTTCTGCATCCATTCTTCTGTTGAAGGGCATCTGGGTTCTTTCCAACTTCTGGCTATTATAAATAAGGCTGCTATGAACATGGTGGAGCATGTGTCCCTGTTGTATGTTGAAACTTCTTTTGGGTATATGCCCAGGAGTGGTATAGCTGGGTCCCTAGGTAACGCTATGTTCAATTTTCTGAGATACCGCCAGACTGCCTTCCATAGTGGTTGTACCAGTTTACAATCCCACCAACAGTGGAGGAGTGTTCCTCTTTCTCCACATCCTCGCCAACATGTACTGTCACCTGTGTTTTTGATCTTAGCCATTCTGACTGGTGTGAGGTGGAATCTCAGTGTTGTTTTCATTTGCATTTCCCTGATGACTAGGGATGCTGAACACTTCTTTAGGTGCTTCTCAACCATTCGAGCTTCCTCAGTTGAGAATTCTTTGTTCAGGTCTGTGCTCCATTTTTTAATAGGGTCCTTTGATTGTCTAGAGTCTAATTTCTTCAGTTCTTTGTATACCTTGGATATTAGCCCTTTATCAGATGTAGGGTTGGTGAATATCTTTTCCCAATCTGTTGGTTGCCGCTCTGTCCTATTGACTGTGTCCTTTGCTTTACAGAAGCTTTGCAGCTTTATGAGGTCCCATTTGTCAATTTTTGGTCTTAGAGCACAGGCCATTGGGGTTCTGTTCAGGAACTTTTTCCCTGTGCCTATGTATTCCAGGCTTTTCCCCAGTTTCTCTTCTATTAGTTTCAGTGTGGCTGGTTTTAGGTGGAGGTCCTTAATCCACTTGGAATTGAGCTTTGTACAAGGAGATAAGTATGGATCAATTTTCATTTTTCTACATGCTGACCACCAGTTGGACCAGCACCATTTGTTGAAAATGCTATCTTTTTTCCATTCGATGGTTTTAGCCCCTTTGTCAAAGATTAAGTTACCATAGGTATGGGGGTTCATTTCTGGGTCTTCTATTCTATTCCACTGATCCTCCTGCCTGTCTCTGTTCCAATACCATGCAGTTTTTATCACTATTGCTCTGTAGTACAGCTTGAAGTCGGGGATGGTGATTCCTCCAGCAGTTCTTTTATTGCTGAGAGTAGTTTTCGCAATCCTGGGTTTTTTGTTATTCCAAATAAATTTTAAGATTCCTCTTTCTATCTCTGAGAAGAATTGAGTGGGAATTTTGATGGGGATTGCATTAAATCTGTAGATGGCTTTTGGCAAAATAGCCATTTTTACTATATTAATCCTTCCAATCCATGAGCATGGGAGATCTTTCCATCTTCTGAGATCGGCTTCGATTTCTTTCTTCAGGGGAATGAAGTTCTTGTCATAAAGGTCTTTTACTTGCTTGGTTAGGTTCACACCAAGGTATTTTATATTATCTGTGACTATTTTGAAGGGTGTCATTTCCATAATTTCTTTCTCAGCCAGTTTATCTTTTGAGTAGAGGAAGGCTACTGATTTGCTTGAGTTAATTTTATATCCAGCCACTTTGCTGAAGTTGTTTATCAGGTTTAGGAGTTCTCTGGTGGAAGTTTTGGGGTCACTTAAGTATACTATCATATCATCTGCAAATAGTGAGATTTTGACTTCTTCCTTTCCTATTTGTATCTGTTTGACCTCCTTGTGTTGCCTAATTGCTCTGGCTAGGACTTCCAATACTATATTAAATAAGTAGGGGGAGAGTAGGCAGCCTTGCCTAGTCCCTGATTTTAGTGCGATTGCTTCAAGTTTCTCTCCATTTAGTTTAATGCTGGCTACTGGTTTGCTGTAAATTGCTTTTACTATGTTTAGGTATGGACCTTGAATTCCTGACCTTTCCAAGACTTTTATCATGAAGGGGTGTTGAATTTTGTCAAATGCTTACTCAGCATCTAGTGAGATGATCATGTGGTTTTTTTCTTTGAGTTTGTTTATATAATGGATTACATTGATGGATTTCCAAATATTGAACCAACCCTGCATTCCTGGGATGAAGCTAACTTGATCGTGATGGATAATTGTTTTGATGTGTTCTTGGATTCGGCTCGCTAGAATTTTATTGAGTAATTTTGCATCAATGTTCATAAGGGAGATTGGCCTGAAGTTCTCTTTCTTTGTTGGGTCTTTGTGTGGCTTAGGTATGAGTGTAATTGTGGCTTCAAAGAATGAGTTGGGTAGTGTACCTTCTGTTTCTATTTTGTGGAATAGTTTGAAAAGAATTGGGATTAGGTCTTCCTTGAAGATCTGATAGAATTCTGCACTAAAACCGTCTGGTCCCGGGCTTTTCTTTGTAGGGAGACTTTTAATGACTGCTTCTATTTCTTTTGGGGTTATGGGACTGTTTAGATGGTTTATCTGGTCCTGATTTAACATTGGTAACTGGTATTTGTCTAGGAAATTGTCCATTTCTTCCAAATTTTCCAATTTTGTTGAATATAGGCTTTTGTAGTAGGATATGATGATTTTTTTAATTTCCTCAGTTTCTGTTGTTATGTCCCCCTTTTGAGTTCTGATTTTATTAATTTGGATACTGTCTCTCTGCCCTCTGATTAGTCTAGCTAAGGGTTTATCTATCTTGTTGATTTTCTCAAAGAACCAGCTCCTGGTTTTATTGATTCTTTGGATAGTTCTTTTTGTTTCAATTTGGTTGATTTCAGCCCTGAGTTTAATTATTTCCTGCCTTCTACTCCTCTTGGGTGTATTAGCTTCTTTTTGTTCTAGGTCTTTCAGGTGCTCTGTCAAGCTGTTAGTGTATGCTCCCTCCAGTTTCTTTTTGTAGGCACTTAGAGCTATGAATTTTCCTCTTAGCACTGCTTTCATTGTATCCCATAAATTTTGGTATGATGTGTCATCATTTTCATTAAATTCTAAAAAGTTTTTAATTTCTTTCTTTATTTCTTCCCTTACCTGATTATCAAGGAGTAGGGTGTTGTTCAGTTTCCATGTAAATGTGGGCTTTCCATTGTCTTTGTCATTTTTGAAGACCAGCCTTAGACCATGGTGATCTGATAGGATGCAGGGAATTATTTCAATTTTCTTATATCTGTTGAGGCCTGTCTTGTGCCCAATTATATGGTCTATTTTGGAGAAGGTACCATGAGGTGCTGAGAAAAAGGTATATTCTTTTGCTTTAGGGTGAAATGTTCTATAGATATCTGTTAAGTCCGTTTGGTTCATAACTTCTGTTAGTTTTACTGTATCTCTATTTAGTTTCTGTTTCCATGATTTATCCATTGCTCAGAGTGGGATGTTGAAGTCTCCCACTATTATTATGTGAGGTGCAATGTGTGTTTTGAGCTTTAGTAAGGTTTCTTTTATGAAAGTCGACGCTCTTGTATTTGGCGCATAGATATTCAGAATTGAGAGTTCATGTTGGTTGACTTTTCCTTTGACAAGTATGAAATGTCCTTCCTTATCCTTTTTGATAGTTTTAAGTTGAAAGTTGATTTTATTCGATATTAGAATGGCTACTCCCGCTTGTTTCTTAGTGCCATTTGCTTGAAAAATTGTTTTCCAACCTTTTACTCTAAGGTAGTGTCTGTCTTTGTCACTGAGGTGGGTTTCCTGTAAGCAGCAAAAAGCTGGGTCCTGTTTGCGTATCCAGTCCGTTAGCCTATGCCTTTTTATTGGGGAATTGAGTCCATTGATGTTAAGAGATATTAAGGAGAGGGTGTTCTTGCTTCCTGTCATTTTTGCTAATAGTGGAGACATTGTTTGTGTGGTTATCTTCTTTTGGGTTTGATGGAAAAGGATTATTTTCTTGCTCTTTCTGGGGTATGATTGCCCTCCTTGTATTGGAGCTTTCCTGCTATTACCCTTTGTAAAGCTGGATTTGTGGGAAGATACTGTGTAAATTCAGTTTTGTCATGGAATATCTTAGTTTCTCCGTCTATGGTAATTGAGAGTTTTGCTGGGTAAAGTAGCTTGGGCTGGCATTTATGTTCTCTTAGGGTTTGTATGATATTTGTCCAGGATCTTCTGGCTTTTTATAGTATCTGGTGAGAAGTCAGGTGTAATTCTGATAGGTTTGCCTTTATATGTTATTTGGCCGTTTCCCTTACTGCTTTTAAAATTCTGTCTTTGTTTTGTACATTTTGAGTCTTGATTATTATGTGACAGGAGGTATTTCTTTTTTGATCTAGTCTGTTTGGCGTTCTGTAGGCTTCTTGTGTGATTATGGGCATCTCATTCCTTAGGTTAGGGAAGTTTTCGTCAATAATTTTGTTGAAGATATTTACTGGCCCTTTATGTTGGGAATCTTCACTCTCATCTATACCTATTATCCTTAGGTTTGGTCTTCTCATTGCGTCCTGGATTTCCTGGATATTTTGAGATAGCAACTTTTTGCATTTTGCATTTTCTTTGATAGTTGTGTCAATATTTTCTAAGGTATCTTCTGCACCTGAGATTCTTTCTTCTATCTCTGTATTCTGTTGGTGATGCTTGTGTCTATGACTCCTGATTTCTTTTTTAGGTTTTCTATCTCCAGGATAGTCTCCCTTTGTGCTTTCTTTATTGTTTCCACTTCCATTTTTATGTCCTGGATGGTTTTGTTCAATTCCTTCATCTGTTTGTTTGTGTTTTCTTGTAATTCTTTAAAGGATTTTTGTGTTTCTTTAAGGACTTCATCCTGTTTTCCTGTGTTCTCCTCAAGTTTTTTGATAGTGTTATTTACTTCCTTCTTGTAGTCCTCTAGCATCATCATTAGAAATGATTTTAGATCTGGTTCTTGTTTTCCTGGTGATATGGGGAGTTCAGGACTTTCTAATGTGGGAGAACTAGGTTCTGATAATGGCAAGTACCTTGGGTTGCTGGTGCTTGTGTTCTTGCGCTTGCCTTTCGCCATTTGGATCACCTTTGAGTTATCAGTGCTGTCTCTGACTGGGGCCTGTCTTTCCTATTATCTAGGTTGTGTCAGAACTGTTTGGGATGGGTTTTGCTGCTTGAGTTAGAGATGAGGCCCAAGATGTGCTTGGTGCTCAGGTGGAAACCGGAAGGGGCCGGGGCTCCGGGTCAGGAGCGGATTCCTGGATCCCAATGAGTCCCAGTGGGTCCCAGTGGGTCCCAGTTGCACCCTGATTGGGGGCGAGCACTGCCACCTCCTAGCCTAAGAAACTGCTTGAGCTAGCTTGAGCCACGGAGAGCCTGGCTCCCTCTAGGTTCTGTGAGATTGGGTGCAGAGCTGACTCCCGGGATCTGCTCTGGCACAGACCGGAAGGAACCCACGCTCCGGGCCCTGGAGTGAACTCCTGGGTCCCAGTGGGTCCTAGCCACTCCCTGTTCGGGGGCAAGCACTGCCACCTCCTAGCCCAAGACCCTGCTTGGCACAGAGGTCCTGCGAGCCCCGCTTCCTCTGGAGTCTGCGAGATTGGGTGCAGAGCTGCCTCCCGGGATCCGCGAGTGCTCGGGCCCAGACCGGATGGAGCCCGCTCCAGGCCAGGAGCGAATTCCTGGGTCCCAGTGGGTCCCTGTTGCTCCCTGTTTGGGGTGAGTGCTGCTTTTTCCTTACCTGGGATGCTGCGTGAGTTCAAGCTCCTGGGAGTCCCTGTTTTTCTTGGTTTTCTGCGGTTGGGTACGGAGCTGCTGCCTGCGACCTGCTCTAGGCTCGGTCCCAAACCGGAAGTCCTTATCAGTTCTTCTAACTCAGGTTTACCTACTTGCTGTCTTACCATCCCACCCACTGACAGAGATGCCAGTGTGATCACTGCCCTATCTCTCCTTATTACATGACTATTACACATGAATGTATGCTAGAGATATAGTCTTCAATAAGTCACATGTTAATGACTC
This sequence comes from Grammomys surdaster, assembly GCF_004785775.1. Classification (NCBI taxonomy): domain Eukaryota; kingdom Metazoa; phylum Chordata; class Mammalia; order Rodentia; family Muridae; genus Grammomys; species Grammomys surdaster. Next base: position 711,423 of record NW_021620743.1, on the reverse strand, counting down.
AAACTGTTAGCTCTACCCAGACCTCTTGCTTGAATCTTAATTCATATCCCCAACTTTAGCTATTGTGAATAGTGCAGAATACAGAATAAAGATTGATGTACGAGTATATTTGTGATATAATGAATTGGAATCTTTTAGTAAATACCCACAAATGGTATATCTGGATCTATTTTTAGTTTTTTTAAAATTGAAAATAAATTCTTTTTCACAAATATATTCTGATCACTGTTTCCTTTCCTTTATCTCATCCCAGATTCCTCTCAGAATCTTGTGACCTCTCTATCCATCCAACTATACAGTTTCTTTCTCCCTCTCTTTAGAAAGCAAATAGGAAAATAAAATAAAATAAAACAAACTAATTGAACCATAAAAAAGAGAAAAGCATGTGAAACAGATAGGCATGCAAAGACCTACAAAGAAAAACAAAACCAGTAAAAGCCCAAAACCAGAAACTATAACATGCAAACAATGGGCCAATAAAGTAAGAAATGTCCAAATAAAACACTATGAGACAAAAATATCTCCAAAATAATATAGGGTTTTGTTATTTTATTACATATCCATCTACAGCTGGATATGATGTCCTGCCCTTTCAGTGTGGCGTGTATACCCTAGTGAAACTCAATTAAAAAATGTTTTTTCCTTTGTAAGCTGTTGTCAAAGATAGCTTCTTTGTTTGGAATGGGAGCTTCTGCCCACCTTCTTTTATTAATCATAGAACCCCATCTGGCCTTGCCCTGTGCAATCCTTGTGAATGTGCTACAGATGCTTCTTTGATGTCATGCAACACTTCTGGCTATTAATTTTCTACCTGCCTTTCTGCATAGCTCCCTGAGCACTGGGGGGTGGGGGGCGGAGGCGTTTGATGAAGACATCTCATTTAGGACTGACTGTCCTAGGGTCACTGCAGATTATTCAAGAGTGGACCTCAGTATTTGTTCCCATCTACTGCAGGAGAATGCATCTCTGATGATGGCTAAGCAAGACACTGGTTTATGGGTATAGTAGAATTTCATTAGGAGTCATCTTACTGCTACATTCCTTTAGAAAAAACAATAGTATTTGATTTTCCCCTAGGTCTACGGCCTATCTAATCTTAGGTTCTTAGGCAACAGGGCAGTGTCAGGCATGGGTCACAGCTCATGGAATGGACGTTAAATGCAATAAAATGGTGGTTGGTTACTCCCATAACATTTATGCCACTATTGTACCAGCATAATATGCAGGCAGGTCATCACCACTGTAGACCAAAGGGTTTGTGGGTGGGTTTTGTTTATCTTTCTCCTCTGGTAGTATAAATAGTACTTTTAGTACTGTGAATAGTAGTTAGTAGGGATGAAGGCTCTAGGTAGGCATCAGCTTGACTACTTTTCTGTGTTCAATGGGGTATGTAAAGGTTGTCTTCAGCAATAGGATCTTACCATCATTACAGAGAGCAACCAATAGTTGTGGCAATAGCCTGAATTGTTTGAAAGTATTCATGGAGTCCTTTTGGCCAACAATTAGATGTAGTCCATTCTCATCCATGAAAGTTTCATTTGATGGTGAGAGCTATCCAGCTGGGACTTTGTTTCATCTGTTATTTGGTAATTCCATTTAAGTTTCTTTTATATGTGTACATATTTTAAGACGCTTGTATTGTAGTAGGTATTATAGTAAGGGTCCTTAAGTGGCTTTCTGTTAGTTGTCCCTCCTCATATTCTGTTCTTTTTGTTGTTTTCCTTCTCACTCTCCATTTAATCCTCTTGATATTTCCTGTTGGACTACCGTGGAGACATATTATCCTGGCTATTATTGATTGTGTTTTCACACTGACATCTAGGCTTCTAAATTTGTAAGATCTATAAAAATGCCCTTTTGCATTTCTCATTTCTCTACATCTTTTATATAGTATATAAATAAGAATTTGAATGAAATTGAATCAATATTGTTTTTAATCTATCAACTGAGAAATGTCCAGGCCCAGAAAAATTCACTATTGAATTCTGACAGGCCTTTCTTTTTTTTTTTTTTTTTCGAGACAGGGTTTCTCTATGTAGTCCTGGCTGTACTGGAACTCACTCTGTAGACCAGGCTGGCCTCGAACTCAGAAATCCGCCTGTCTCTGCCTCCCAAGTGCTGGGATTAAAGGTGTGCACCACCACTGATGGGCCTTTGAAGAAGAATTAATACCAGTACTTCCAAAACTATTCTGTAAACTATAAGGGAAATATATATATATATATATATACATATATATATATATATACACAAATTTAATATATAGATATACATATATGTATATATAATATGTATATATGTATATGTAATTTTTATTAGATTTGTTATTTGATAATTTTGTTGAGAAATTTTGCATCTATGTTCATCAGGGGAATTGAACTCAAGCTTATTTTGTCATTGTTGTTGTATATTATATGACTTTGATATAAGGATAATATTGGCTTCTTAGAGAGAGCTTGGTATCATTTCTTCCCCTTATCTTTTATAGAATAGATTGGGAAGTACTGGTGTTTATTCTTCAGAGGTCTGTCAGAATTCAGCAGTGAATCTATCTGGGCTTGGATGCTCTCAGTTGATAGATTAAGAAAAACATTGGTCCTTTTGTTTATTTTGTCTAAGGGTTCATTGATCTTGTTTATCTTTTCAAAGAATCAAATCTGTTTCCTGTCTACTTAATTTGGGGTTGACTCATTATGTTTTTTCTTAGGCCTTAAAGTGTATTGTTAGTTGTTTAAGGACTGTAATGAGTCCTTACATATATAATGACTCATTACACACACACACACACATATGTATACATATATATATATATATATATATATATATATATATATGTTGCAATTCTAATATATATTACAATTCTAATACACACACACACACACACACACACACAAAATGTTAGAATTGAGTGAAGATGAAAGTAGAGTATTGGTCAAAACCTATGAGATTGGAGAACCAAGACTAGCTACCGTAGAATTATAACTGAATTATTCATCAAATTGTATTTATTTATGCTTATCTCAACTTCCATTATGCTCAGGAAACAATATGATGGTTGTTACTACCATGAGTTTAGATTTTTTTTTTTGTTTTTCTTCTGCTCTTTCTTCATTACTAAGGATAGTGCCTTGAACATCATAGAGTTTAATATTATGTGTTAAATGATTGAATAAATGATAGGATGGCATCCCTTTCAGAGGAAATTCTAGGCCTTGTCTATGATCATGACCATTGTCCTCACTGACACAGAGACAGAGGTGGACTAAAGAACTTAATATATGAATATTACACTCAAATACATGGGTGTGGAATTAGAAGATTCTATGAACACAATTTAGATTAATACATCCATCCTATTTATTTATTTTCCTATTTAGTTTGATTCATTATCAGAAACTTACTTCTGCAGTTCAGCTAAACTTGGAGGGGAATGAGGAAAAAAAGGATCCTAAAAATCTTCAGTGGGAGTGGAGATTACAGGGTATGGTGAGCCCATGAATTAGCGGTGCTCTCCTGAGCTGTAGAAGAAATGGTCCTGTGGGTAAGATATCTGCATGTCAAAAGAATTAGAGTTGACTACAATTGGCAATGAAGATATTCTTGGTGGTCTTGCCATTCCTGGGGCTTCCATAATCCTTATACCATTTTCACTTTCCTTAAGACTACCTGTTTTCATTTAGCCACTCAGTCTTGGAATTCAGATGAAAAACTAGGAACAGTTGGTGCTTTGTTCAGCATTTCTATGGACAAGATGCCAGGACCTGTTTGCTTCAGGTTGAAGTTCTCATTTTCAGATTTCTCTCTGTAGATGGACATGCTACTCATGTCATTACAGCATGTGAAGTTGCCACTCTGTCACATGAATTGTGGAATAATTCTGTGAAAGGAGCAGTCTTTATACCCAAATCCCTTTTCTCTGGTTATCAGAGAACAAAAGTGCTGTCTTTGGAACTTCATTTGCAAACAGTTTAAAGGAGATGTGGCCCAAATGCTTGATGTCAGCTACAGTGTCAAAGATCATGGTGAGGTTGACTGTGGCTTCAGCAAGTAATGACAGGAGATAGCAGCATCTGAAAAGCCAAGACTTTCATTTTATGTAGAAGTAGAAGTAGGAGTAAGAAGTGATGAGGAGATATTGCATGACTATAGTGTATAGTTCATTAACTGCTTACCCAAAGTAGTGCCCTAGGGCTATGTCATTTATAATCTAATATTTATTTCCAGAGAATCTGTGTGAGGAAACATCCTTTAAACTTGTTTCTTTCATTACCTTCCCACTGCATTACTAAAATCTTATGCTGAGGCACAGAATTAATTGAAACACTTTTATCCTGTACTTACATCATACTCCATTTGGCAAAGTTTTACTCTAGAGAACAGGAATTCTATGGGGAAGTTGGTCTCTTGACTACAGTGTGTAGCATAATTTATTTTAAATAGTTCAAAGTTCTGGCCTCTTATTCACAACTCTTGGAGTCTGAATGAGGAGGTAGGATTCCCACAACACAACAGGATCTTACAATTTCAGGGATTTTAAATTTGTGGCTCTTATTTCTTAAGTCCATCTATTATCATTGATTTACCCCTTTTCCTTGAGTTTTCTTTGCGATTCATCTTAGGTGTTATCTATCTTGTTTTATAAAGCTCCCAATACGACTGGTGGTTTGTTCTTGAGGATAAGCTAGATCTTTGAGTCACAATTGTACCACTACCCAGCTCCTTCAGGAAGCAGGTAGATGTTATGAAGGGAGCACCAATTTTTAAGTTAATAACTAGAAGTAATTAGAGTGTGAGCTTGGAAAGCTAACTGACTTCTCTCTGTACTTCCTCTATGAACAGGAAGTAAAATATGTCTTTTATTTCTTTCTGCATCATTCTTAGAGTGGTTAGCTGATACTGATCTGGACTTGGTACACTGTGTCATTGGTGAGATAGCTGCTGCAGGGTGGTGCTCTTTGTAAAGTGACTTTATTTGCTAAGAACTAGGATTCAATGGGAAGAATACAGTGATCATCCCCATCTCAGCTGCATTATTAAGTTCACGTCAGGTACATCTTGAGTGTCTTTCATTTCCATCTTATTCAATTCTTTGCTCCAAGGCAGAGCAAGTTCACAGCAGCTCTTCTGACTTAAAGGTGAGTGATGTGCCTATAAGCAAAGATAAAAATATTTTAGCAGCCACATGATGCTAGACATGTATTTTGTTCCTAGATTCAGAGTTCATTTATTAAATTTGTTAAACTGTGTGTGTGTGGGTGTGTGTGTGCGTATGTATGTATGTATGTATGTATGTATGTATGTATATAGTGGTTAGACATTATTGTCACACAAGGCTCTGCTTTATGTTTTTCTCAAGCATGGTAACACTTGTAATGCAAATTCTAAGAGACTGCTTGATATATCTGCTACATGCTCATTTGCTGATCTATACTTCCATATATCTTGGCCACTTTGTCTTCTATAGTTCTAGGTGAGGCACCATTATGGGTGAAGAGGATGTATTCATTATTAGCTCTGCAAAGGCATAGGGACAAAGAAGTGGGGGTTAGAGAGAGAAGAAATACAGAAAAGGCTGAGATGATAGACAGACAGACAGATAGAATTATTTTTCAAAGAGGAAAACTACTATGTATTTTCCTCTTGTTGATGAAGCTTGGAAACATGGGTCCTTACGTGATTTCCCTCATCTCTGAGTGTCTCAGAGTGGTTTTAGTAAACTTATCTTCATTTGTGTAATATATCAGGAATAGATCAACAGACAATCAGACAAGTGTTATGTGTTTAGGTTGTCAAATAAATATATCCCTTGCTTCTAATAGTTGGTCATTTGTATTTCTACTTACTTTTGTGTTACACATGTACCCTATTCTCATTAGGTATAGTGTGGTAGTTACAGAACACAGGTGTACTCTGATCGCCAGTTTTCAAATCCTGGCTTTGGTGCTGTGTAAACCTAGGCAATTTATTTACTTCTCTGTGAATAATCACACCAAAGTGACAGGTTTTTTTGTACATGCTGAATATATTAATGCATATAGAATAGTTATAAATGTTTGATATTTTAGGTAGCTTTGAAATGATACTTTTCTATTAACTCAAGATACAAACAATTACAAAATAATTTGTCATGATTTCAATAGTAGATGATGTATTTTTTAGTAAGAGATATAAAGAAGAAGGTGAAATAATAAAGGATTCTATTAATTTTGCTGAAAGAAACATGATGGGGTACTGTTGGAACAGAAAGCCATGGAGCTTTGTTTTTATACTAGTGCAGTTCATTGTACAACTTAGGAAGAAAGATGTGCTAAAGAAAGAGGGAAGGACACTTTATGTTTCAACAAAGATTTTTAGTGTTCAGTTAGGGGATGTCAATAAAGGTGCAAAGAGTTTACAGTTATTTTAAGAAGGCTCTTACATTTCCTTTGAAGATAATCAAAACTCATGATGAGGGTAGTAGGAACAGTTGGTAGGTTTTAGTAGAGAAGAAGTGTGGTTAGATTTTTACATAAGAGAAATGGTTGAAGCATTTTCCCAGGGCTTAGAGAGGAGAAGATATATGTGGGACCGTGTAATTTATGCAAACTCACTGAGCCAACAGGACTGCTTTTGGTCCAAGAAGATACATAGGTCTGGAAGAAACAGGGGTGGTGTTTCTGGTGCCAATTAACAGGGTAGGTTTGTGGAGGTAGATGGGACTCTGACTTTAAAACACTTGAATTGATGTTTGCTGCATAAGAAAAAGAATTATTGAGATGGCTCAGATTTTAAAGCTATTAAAAACCATTTACAGGAATTCAGACTTTTCTTGATTATTCCTAGGTAGCAAGTCATTGCAAGGCAGTGAGAGAAACTCAGGCTTGCCCTGGTTATTCTGAGATAACAGAGTGACCTCAGGAAGGAAGAACGTGTGGTAAAGCAATTTTCTGATTTCTGTTACAGGAAGGGTGGCGATGGACAGCTGGAGACCTAAAGACTTTAGCAATTTAGGCATCAGCTTTCTGAGTGTGAGGAAATAACAGTAAAAATGGGGAGGATAGGGCACACTAGGGATCTGGTGTAGGTCAAATTAATGCAATGGGGCTGACTGGATAGTCACGCTAATGAAACATTGACATCAAAGCTGCAAGGTCAGGCAGTCTGAAGGGTAATGAAATCATCAGAACACTTTCTAGGTCCTACTTGCCTCTAGATCTTCTGTGAAGTCACAACATAGTTCCACAATCTGCATTCCTAACTCTGACCATGTCTTTTCCCTGTGCTTGTGAGTGAGGATATGGGAAAAGTGATTCTGCGTTGTTTCCCTATTCAGCAACTTGATTTATTAGTTGAATGGATATTCCTGGTAATTTTAAAGCCTTGTACCAAATTACCATTCTTATTTCATAGCTCATGCCATACTGAATTTAAGCACATTGCTTTTTGTGCCATTGGATTTCATTGTAATTTGCTGCTGAATAAGGTTTCTTTAAAAGCATTAGCCTTTTGAGTCAATTTCTTTTAGCTTCTATCAATGTCTGACTTCTCTTTCTTTTTTAAGGCTATTTTTCTTGTTTCTGCAACACAGCAATATTCTTCCTAAAATACACAATGTAAATAGTGTCACAGTTATTGCTTGTTTTATTTCAGGTCCCTTGACTGCTAGTATCCAGCACACTTGAACTGAACTCATGGCTAGTGTAAATGTGACTGAGTTGATCATCACTGGCCTTTTTCAGGATCCAGAGGTGCAGAAGGTGTGCTTTGTGCTGTTTCTTCCTGTGTACCTGGCCACAGTGCTGGGCAATGGCCTCATTGTTGTGACAGTCAACATCAGTAAGAGTCTGTATTCCCCCATGTATTTCTTCCTCAGCTACTTGTCCTTGGTGGAGATCCTCTACTCTTCTACTGTTGTCCCTAAGTTCATCACTGACTTACTTAACAAGATTAAAACCATCTCTCTGAAGGGCTGCCTGGCTCAGATTTTCTTCTTCCACTTCTTTGGGGTCACTGAGATTCTCTTGCTTACAGTGATGGCTTATGACCGCTATGTGGCCATCTGCAAACCTCTTTACTACACAACTATCATGAGTAGGCCCACATGTCACCGCCTGGTGGCTGGTTCCTGGGTGGGGGGATTCTTTCATTCTATAATTCAGATTTTCATCACTATCCCTTTGCCTTTCTGTGGTCCCAATGTGATTGACCACTACTTTTGTGACCTCCATCCCTTATTTAAATTGGCCTGCACTGACACTTTTGTGGTAGGGGTTATTATGTTTGTTAACAGTGGATTATTTTCTGTATTTTCCTTCCTTTTCTTGGTGTCCTCTTATGTTGTTATCCTGTATAACTTGAGGAACCATTCTGCTGAGGGGAGGCGTAAGGCTCTGTCTACCTGTGCATCTCACATCATGGTGGTTGTCTTGTTCTTTGGACCCGCCATCTTCCTCTATTTGAGACCTGCCTCCACCTACACTGAAGACAAGCTTGTGGCTGTGTTCTACACAGTCATCACCCCCATGCTGAACCCCATCATCTACACACTCAGAAATGCAGAGGTGAAAAATGCTGTGAGAAATTTGTGGGGGAAAAAAGTGAGCTCAAGTCTGTGATAAAATTAATGGTATGAAACAATCAACAGCATGACTACTCTGACTAGAACTTGAATCTGATTCTAATCATCAGAGAAGGGACAGATTTAAATCTACATGCTCATGGTCTTTGTTTAATTTGATTTCCATCATGTCATAGGTATCAGTATTTTGGAGTATGTTCAAATTGGACTATTTTACATCTCTTTTCCTGTGATCTATAGTGTGTAAGATTTAGGATTAGAACTTCTGGAATTTGTGGATATAAAGTTCTCACGTTGAAAGGAATGAAATAATTTATTCTTCAGCCAATATGAGTAAAGTGTGAGAATGTAGATTTAGGTTACACCAAATACCATGTTTCACTGTGGTAACAGGTTCATAGAAAACAAAAGTAATAAATCAAGGCACTTTAAAAATATATTGGTAAGAACATCAGGTTGATAGGTTATGGGTCAGTGTTGAGGGAATCTCTGATCTTGCCTTCAGATGATATATGCATTCTTAGTTTTTGAGTTGGTGAAGATGGTGGTCTGTTAACTTAATACATTCCCCAAAGATTCATGCAATCGTCACAAGAATATTAGATTAGGTACAGAGGTAAACAATGGATAGCTGTTCATGACTCTAAAGTTAATCCACAATAATTTGTCATAGATATATCACATCCCAACTCTCCATAATTGTGAAATTCTAATCAGGCAGGATTTTAGAATCTTAAATACAATCTGCCTTTTTCTGGAGAACCCCAGTTCACAGAGGGAATCCTATCCTGGTATCTATCATCTTTGTGGCCTTAGCTTTATTCATTTTTCTTCTGATCTTGGCATCCAATGGCAGAAGTACATATTTTGCCTTGTTTCTCTTAAATTGTAGAAGAAGTCCCAGAACTCCTTTCCTGATTGTACACATGTATTTACTCCTTAGGCTGACCAGATTGGATGAGCAGCCTGTACTTCATTCTCTTCATCTGCGTTTTTATTTTCTTCAAGTAACATTACATGATAAATCACACACAATAGGAACTAAGCTACACAATGAATACAGACATCAATGTGATATAATATTTATTCATCATTTGTAAGTGGATTGGGTCAGTAGAAGGATACCAGGAACCAAGGAAGAATTTTCTTAGAAGTTCTCTTAGTTGAGCTACAGCTGTTACAGTGGTGCTAATACTATCTTGCAATGAAAAGGTATCAACTTTACAAACTGCATAGGGATGCCCCTCATCCTTATTTGAATTTGTCATTGGAATGGTTGATGCACATTCTATTTGAGCAAATAGCTTTTGCATATTTCAAAGCCTTTTCATATTCATTATTTCTTAAAATCTTCAAAGAAATTCTATAATGTTAATAAAGTAGTAATTAATCATTCTGAATGCAGAGGTTTAGAGATTTAAATGTCATTTATATTAGGTTTTGGTTGCAAAAAGCAGAATCAGAAATAAGAGAGAAGTGCAGAAGTAAGTGATTCATGGTAGAACCATTCTCTGTCATGTTTGTCTATCACCAAGCACTTTCATTTTTGTGTTTACCTCATGTCCTAATATGGGTGCTCAAGCTTCATTCACAATGAATAATTCTCAATGATTGAATGATTTGTTTTTGACAAATGTACACACTGTTTCCTTGGCATTTGTGAGAAGACATGGAAGCCTTTCTTGTGTCCTTTCATTCATACAACTTCCTCCTCACCCAACAGAAGCTGCTGTTCTAACTTATATCATCATATATTAGTTGAGTCTTGCTGTGTTCATATAAATACTAGCACTGTGGTTGCACTCTTTTGAATTTGTCCTTTTTTCTCTGATTTTAATGTTTTTGAAACTCATTTGTGTTGTGGATTTATAATAATTTTTTATTCTCTTTATTAAATGGTGTGCCATTGCAGGAATACATCACAGTAAATAAAAATGTTTTCATTGGTGGACATTGGACTTATTTCAGTTATTTGATGCTGTAGATAAAAGCAGTGAGACATAAAAGCGATTGCCACCAAATCTGATGACCTGAGTTTGATCCCCAGATTCCACATGATGGAAAGGGAGAACTAACACTGGAAAGTTGCTCTCTCAGATCTACTCCTGCCCTGTGACATACATGTATCCCTTTCCCCAGATAAATACAAGGTTAGTTTTATAAAAATCTTGAGAAGTATTTTTAAGTGCATATTCTGTAAGAAAAAAACATATATTTTTCCACCATTTTCACCACTCTATAAATACTCAGATTTTTCATATTCTCCTCTAGTGTCTAGCATGGTGAGTACCTCTCACCATACATATATCATCCTTGTATTCCCACAACCTGCCAGGGTTGCCATACCAAGTTTTCCACCCTAGTCTGGTCACCTAGGCCTCTGCAACAGCCAAACTCTAGGCTTCCACTAGGCCTTGCTATACTTGGAACCACCCATATGCACCTTCTGTGCTTCCTTCACCACATCACTTGGTATCTAGACTCCAGGCTCCCATATCCTTCACCAAGGTTTAGCCTTGTGAGTATTCCTGATATCCCTAGATATACCTTTACTACAAATCACCAATCTAGATCCCATAACTAGTATACCAGCTTAGTCTGGCTTTCCTTTCATACATGGAAAAGGAGCTCTAGTCTTGGAACCAGGATCCTTACTACATATTTTCCAAACCACATGGCTCTCTATTGTGAAATGGAACTTTCCCACCCAGATAGATCTATCCCCTGCTACTCCAAGCTTGGAATAGGAAGCACATCTTATATTCCAACTCAATCCTTTCTCAAGGTACTTCTAACCTCTAGACCCAGCCAACACCTACAGATTATCTCCCACAACCTGCTCTGTCTACAAAAAAAATACAACATAATAACTAACAATGAAAGTCTACATGCCCGATCACACTGCAAGATTACCAACTACATGAAAAATCAAGCCAGTATATTCTCTCCAAATCTTCCTAGTCATGTAGACATGTTTACAAATGAGAGTTATATAGATGAACTCTAGGAAACAGAATTTAAAAGAACAATCATAAACTTCATCAAAGAATTCAAGGAGTTTAAAGAGGACACAAAGAGACATCTTAATGAAATTAAGGAGAAAATTCTTAAAGAAAAAAGAAATGCTAGAGTGATGTCCAAGAAACCACAAACATAAAAATGACAGAAATTGATGAAAATCTAGGACTATGTAATTGAATTTATGCAATTTAATAAGGAGATAGAAACACTCAGGAGGACACAATCTGAAATGAAGATGGGAGTGAAAAACTCATTAATTAAGATAGAAAACTCAAAGGAAAACCTTACAAGTAGAACAAATCAACCAGAATATAGAAAACCAGGACTTGAAGGTAAAATAGGGGTTCTAGATAAAATAGGAAAGAAATATGAAAAAATTAAGAAATAACTACAGGAAAGCATATATAATAAATATGAGATGCCATGAAAAAAACCTCAAACCTTTAAATTATAGGTATAGATGAGGGAGAAAGACCCCCAAAGCCAATGGTATTAATCCAGACATTTAGCAAGATTATTGGAGAAAAATTTCCTAAACTAAGGAAAGATACACCCATACAAGAAACACACAGAACATCAAATAGAGAAGACCTGAAAATAAATTTCCCACAGCACATCATAGTTAAAACACTAAATATGCATAACACAGAAAGTGTATTGAAAACTGTAAGAGAAAAAATGCAAGCCAGAACCTGACAAATACAGATATGGATGCTTGTAGCCAACCATTGGACTGAGTACAGGGACCACAATGGAGGAGTTAGAAGGAGGACGAAAGAAGCTGAAGGGATTTGCAGCCCCATAGGAAGAACAACATAATCAAGCAACCAGACCCCCAGAGTTCCCAAGGACTAAACCGCAAACTAAAGAGTACACATGGAGGAACCCTTGGTTCCAGCTGTTTATGTAGTAGAGGATGGCCTTGTTGGGCATCAATTGTGGGGGAGGCCCTTGGTCCTGTGGAGACTTGATGCCCCAACATACAGGAATGCTAGGGTAGGTTGAAGTGAGTGGGTGGTGAGGGAGCACCTTCATATAAGCAGGGGGAATGGGAGATGGGATGGGGGTTTGTGGAGGGGAAACTTGGAAGGGGGATAACATTTGAAATGTAGATAAATAAAATAACCAATAAAAAAGAGAGAAAATTTATCAGAATAACAGCTGAATTCTCATTGAAAATTTGAAAGCCAGAAGAGTCTGGACAAATGTATTCTAAGTCCAAAAAGACTATGGTGGCCAGCATAGATTAATATAGCTAGCAAACTATCCTCAGTAATTGAAGGAGAAAGAAAAACGTCCATGACATAAACAGTCTAAAAAACTTATATCAAACAAACCAAATCTTAAGAAAGTACAGGAAGCAGAATTTAGTGCTGAAGAGAGGAATGGATATAGCTGAGAAACTAGGAAAAAAACCCCACAAAGCCTCCAAAAATAAACAATGCAGTGACCACAATTAACATCATTTAGATAACTTTAAATATTGTCTTAGTCAGTGCTCTATTGCTGTGAAAATACACCATAATCAATCCAACTCTTATAAAAGCCAACATTTAATTTGGGAGCTTGTTTGCACTTTGAGGGAATTAGTCCATGGTCATCATGGCAGGAAGGAGACAGGCATGGCTATGGGATAGTATCTGAGAACTTTATATTCTGGTCTTCAGCATCAGGCAAGAAAAGAGATTGGGCATGGTATTGGCTTTGGAAACCTCAAAGCCCACTCCAAATGACACGCCTCCTTCAATAAGACTACACCTACTCCAACAAAGCCATACCTTCTAATCCTTTTCAAACAGTTCTACTCCCTGGTGACTAAACATTCAAGCATATGAGGCAATCATTCAAATCATCATAAATATCAATGGCTTCAGTTCTCTAATCAAAAGACACAGACTGCCTGAATGGATCAAGAAACAAAATCCATTATTGTAATCTGTTGCTTACAATAAATGCACCTTTGTTGTAAGGACAGACACAACCTTAGAGTAAAAGGAGAAACAAAAGTACTTGGTTCAAAAGAGACCAGAGAACAAGCAGGGTTTTCTATTCCCAGAATGTGACAAAATGGATTTCAAACTAAAACTAATCAGAAGAGATAAAGACACTTCATCCCAATCAAGAGAAGAAAATATTAGTATCCTAAACATATATGCATCACACTGTGGGGCTCCCAATTTTATAAAAATTCTACTATTGGATTTAGAGACACAGATGAACATAAACCCACCAATATAAGGGGATTTCAATATCCCACTTTCCCTAATAGACAGGCCACCTGGACAAAAACTAAACACCAGAATTAATTGACATCATACATCATATGCACTTAACAGATCTCTGCAGAATAGCCACCCAAGTACCAAAGAATACACATTCTACTCAGCAACACATGAGAGTTTTTGTAAAATAGATCATATCTGCGACACAAAACAAATCTTTACAAATTCAGAAAGTTTTAAATCACTCCTAGTATCCTATCTGTCCACAGTAAAACTTACGTTGACAGCAAAAACAACCACTGGTAAAATAAACAAAGTCATGTAAATTAAACAACTTATTACTGAATAATGAATGAGTCAAAGAAAAAATCAAGAAAGAAAATCTTCCTGGAAAAAAATGTACATAAAACACAACACAACAAAATGCATGGACACATTGAAAGCAGTTCTATTAGGAAAATTTATAGTTCTGAGTGCCTACATTAAAAAAGTCAGAAAGAGTACAAATACATAATTTAATGATGAAACTCATATTACTGATGCTATGATATGCTGTCCTCTGAGAGGCCCAACCTAAGTCAGCAGCTGACTTAGACAGACACAGATACTTACACCCAACTAATGGACTGAAGTTGGTGACCCCTGTGATTGAGTTAGGGAGAAGCTGTAAGAAGCTGAGGAGTAGGGTGACTCCATAGGAAGACCAGGAGTCTCAACTTACCCAGACCTCTGAGAACTTTCAGACACTGAGTCACCAACCAGGTAGCATATTCTAGCTGGTACGAGGCCTCCAACACATATACAGCAGAGACTGCCTGGTTTGGCCTCAGTGAAGGAAGATGCACCTAACCTTTGAGAGACTTGAGGCCCCAGGGAGTGGGTAGGTCTGGTGGGGGTTGGGTTGGGGTGAGGAGCTGGAGACATCCTTTTGGAGACAAAGGGGAAGAGGAATGGGCTGACAAACTATTAAGAGAGCTGACTGGGACTGGGCCCGAGCATACAGCAGGTCACAGGTGGCAGCTCTGTACCCAACCCCAGAAAACCGAGAGAAAGAGGGACTCCTAGAAGCTTTAACTCAGGCAGCATCCCAGGTAAGGAAAAAGCAGCACTTGTCCCAAACAGGGAGCAACTGGGACCCACTGGGACCCAGGAATTCACCCCTGGCCCGGAGCATGGACTCCATCCGGTCTGGGCCCAAGCACTCGCAGATCCCGGGAGTCAGCTCTGCACCCAATCTCACAGAAGCCAGAGGAAATGGGGGCTCTCAGTAGCTCTAACTCAAGCAGTATCTTAGGCTAGGAGGTGGCAATACTTGCTCCCAAACAGGGAGCAACCAGGACCCACTGGTACCCAGGAACTCACTCCTGGCCGGGGGAGCAGGTTCCTTCCTGTCTGAGCCCGAGCAGATCCCAGGAGTCAGCTCTGCACCCAATCTCACAGAAGCCAGAGGAAGTGGGGGCTCTCAGTAGCTCTAACTCAAGCAGTATCTTAGGCTAGGAGGTGGCAATACTTGCCCCCAATCAGGGAGCAAACGGGACCCACTGGGACCCAGGAATCCACTCCTGACCCAGAGCCCGGGCCCCTTCTGGTTTCCACCTGAGCACAGAGCACATCTTGGGCCTCAGCTCTAACCTCAGTAGCAAAACCCATCCCAAAAAGTTCTGACACAAACTAGATAATAGGAAAGACAGGCCCCAGTCAAAGACAGCACAGATAGCACAAAGGTGATCCAGATGGCGAAAGGCAAGCGCAAGAACACAAGCACCAGCAACCCAAGGTACTTGCCATCAGCAGAACCTAGTTCTCCCACATTAGAAAGTCCTGTACTCCCCATATCAGCAGGAAAACAAGAACCAGATCTAAAATCACTTCTAATGATGATGCTAGAGGACTACAAGAAGGAAATAAATAACACTATCAAAAAACTTGAGGAGAACACAGGAAAACAGGATGAAGTCCTTAAAGAAACACAAAAATCCTTTAAAGAATTACAAGAAAACACAAACAAAACACATGAAGGAATTGAACAAAACCATCCAGGACATAAAAATGGAAGTAAAAACAATAAAGAAATCACAAAAGGAGACTATCCTGGAGATAGAAAACCTAAGAAAGAAATCAGGAGTCATAGACACAAGCATCACCAACAGAATACAAGAGATAGAAGAAAGAATCTTAGGTGCAGAAGATACCTTAGAAAATATTGACACAACTATCAAAGAAAATGCAAAATGCAAAAAGCTGTTATCCAGGAAATCCAGGACGAGATGAGAAGACCAAACCTAAGGATAATAGGTATAGATGAGAGTGAAGATTCCCAACTTAAAGGGCCAGTAAATATCTTCAACAAAATTATTGAGGAAAACTTCCCTAACCTAAGGAATGAGATGCCCATTATCACACAAGAAGCCTACAGAACGCCAAACAGACTAGATCAAAAAAGAAATACCTCCCGTCACATAATAATCAAGACACAAAATGCACAAAACAAAGAAAGAATTTTAAAAGCAGTAAGGGAAAAAGGCCAAGTAACATATAAAGGCAAACCTATCAGAATTACACCTGACTTCTCACCAGATACTATAAAAAGCCAGAAGATCCTGGACAAATATCATACAAACCCTAAGAGAACATAAATGCCAACCCAAGCTACTTTACCCAGCAAAACTCTCAATTACCATAGACGGAGAAACTAAGATATTCCATGACAAAACCGAATTTACACAGTATCTTCCCACAAATCCAGCTCTACAAAGGATAATAGCAGGAAAGCTCCAATACAAGGAGGGCAATCATACCCTAGAAAGAGCAAGAAAATAATCCTTTTCCATCAAACCCAAAAGAAGAT
>NW_021620743.1:668107-694375 GCF_004785775.1 Grammomys surdaster | reverse complement strand
AACCATCCAGGACATAAAAATGGAAGTAGAAACGACAAAGAAATCACAAAGGGTGATTACTCTGGAGATAGAAAACCTAAGAAAGAAATCAGGAGTCATAGACACAAGCATCACCAACAGAATACAAGAGATAGAAGAAAGAATCTTAGGTGCAGAAGATACCTTAGAAAATATTGACACAACTATCAAAGAAAATGCAAAATGCAAAAAGCTGTTATCCAGGAAATCCAGGACGAGATGAGAAGACCAAACCTAAGGATAATAGGTATAGATGAGAGTGAAGATTCCCAACTTAAAGGGCCAGTAAATATCTTCAACAAAATTATTGAGGAAAACTTCCCTAACCTAAGGAATGAGATGCCCATTATCACACAAGAAGCCTACAGAACGCCAAACAGACTAGATCAAAAAAGAAATACCTCCCGTCACATAATAATCAAGACACAAAATGCACAAAACAAAGAAAGAATTTTAAAAGCAGTAAGGGAAAAAGGCCAAGTAACATATAAAGGCAAACCTATCAGAATTACACCTGACTTCTCACCAGATACTATAAAAAGCCAGAAGATCCTGGACAAATATCATACAAACCCTAAGAGAACATAAATGCCAACCCAAGCTACTTTACCCAGCAAAACTCTCAATTACCATAGACGGAGAAACTAAGATATTCCATGACAAAACCGAATTTACACAGTATCTTCCCACAAATCCAGCTCTACAAAGGATAATAGCAGGAAAGCTCCAATACAAGGAGGGCAATCATACCCTAGAAAGAGCAAGAAAATAATCCTTTTCCATCAAACCCAAAAGAAGATAACCACACAAACAATGTCTCCACTATTAGCAAAAATGACAGGAAGCAACAACACCCTCTCCTTAATATCTCTTAACATCAATGGACTCAATTCCCCAATAAAAAGGCATAGGCTAACGGACTGGATACGCAAACAGGACCCAGCTTTTTGCTGCTTACAGGAAACCCACCTCAGTGACAAAGACAGACACTACCTTAGAGTAAAAGGTTGGAAAACAATTTTTCAAGCAAATGGCCCTAAGAAACAAGCGGGAGTAGCTATTCTAATATCAACTAAATCGACTTTCAACTTAAAGCTATCAAAAAGGATAAGGAAGGGCATTTCATACTTGTCAAAGGAAAAGTCAACCAACATGAACTCTCAATACTGAATATCTATGCGCCAAATACAAGAGCGTCGACTTTCATAAAAGAAACCTTACTAAAGCTCAAAACACACATTGCACCTCACATAATAATAGTGGGAGACTTCAACATCCCACTCTGAGCAATGGATAAATCATGGAAACAGAAACTAAATAGAGATACAGTAAAACTAACAGAAGTTATGAACCAAATGGACTTAACAGATATCTATAGAACATTTCACCCTAAAGCAAAAGAATATACCTTTTTCTCAGCACCTCATGGTACCTTCTCCAAAATAGACCATATAATTGGGCACAAGACAGGCCTCAACAGATATAAGAAAATTGAAATAATTCCCTGCATCCTATCAGATCACCATGGTCTAAGGCTGGTCTTCAAAAATGACAATGACAATGGAAAGCCCACATTCACATGGAAACTGAACAACACCCTACTCCTTGATAATCAGGTAAGGGAAGAAATAAAGAAAGAAATTAAAAACTTTTTAGAATTTAATGAAAATGATGACACATCATACCAAAATCTATGGGATACAATGAAAGCAGTGCTAAGAGGAAAATTCATAGCCCTAAGTGCCTACAAAAAGAAACTGGAGGGAGCATACACTAACAGCTTGACAGAGCACCTGAAAGACCTAGAACAAAAAGAAGCTAATACACCCAAGAGGAGTAGATGGCAGGAAATAATCAAACTCAGGGCTGAAATCAACCAAATAGAAACAAAAAGAACTATCCAAAGAATCAATAAAACCAGGAGTTGGTTCTTTGAGAAAATCAACAAGATAGATAAACCCTTAGCTAGACTAATCAGAGGGCAGAGAGACATTATCCAAATTAATAAAATCAGAACTGAAAAGGGTGACATAACAACAGAAACTGAGGAAATTAAAAAAATAATCATATCCTACTACAAAAGCCTATATTCAACAAAATTGGAAAATTTGGATGAAATGGACAATTTCCTAGGCAAATACCAGTTACCAATGTTAAATCAGGACCAGATAAACCATCTAAACACTCCCATAACCCCAAAAGAAATAGAAGCAGTCATTAAAGGTCTCTCTACAAAGAAAAGCCCGGGACCAGACGATTTTAGTGCAGAATTCTATCAGACCTTCAAGGAAGACCTAATTCCAATTCTTTTCAAACTATTCCACAAAATAGAAATGGAAGGTACACTACCCAACTCATTCTTTGAAGCCACAATTACACTCATACCTAAGCCACACAAAGACCCAACAAAGAAAGAGAACTTCAGGCCAATCTCCCTTATGAACATTGATGCAAAATTACTCAATAAAATTCTAGCGAGCCGAATCCAAGAACACATCAAAACAATTATCCATCACGATCAAGTTAGCTTCATCCCAGGAATGCAGGGTTGGTTCAATATTTGGAAATCCATCAATGTAATCCATTATATAAACAAACTCAAAGAAAAAAACCACATGATCATCTCACTAGATGCTGAGAAAGCATTTGACAAAATTCAACACCCCTTCATGATAAAAGTCTTGGAAAGGTGAGGAATTCAAGGTCCATACCTAAACATAGTAAAAGCAATATACAGCAAACCAGTAGCCAGCATCAAACTAAATGGAGAGAAACTTGAAGCAATCCCACTAAGATCAGGGACTAGGCAAGGCTGCCCACTCTCCCCCTACTTATTTAATATAGTATTGGAAGTCCTAGCCAGAGCAATTAGGCAACACAAGGAGGTCAAACGGATACAAATAGGAAAGGAAGAAGTCAAAATCTCACTATTTGCAGATGATATGATAGTATACTTAAGTGACCCCAAAACTTCCACCAGAGAACTCCTAAACCTGATAAACAACTTTAGCAAAGTGGCTGGATATAAAATTAACTCAAGCAAATCAGTAGCCTTCCTCTACTCAAAAGATAAACTGGCTGAGAAAGAAATTATGGAAATGACACCCTTCAAAATAGTCACAGATAATATAAAATACCTTGGTGTGAACCTAACCAAGCAAGTAAAAGACCTGTATGACAAGAACTTCATTCCCCTGAAGAAAGAAATCGAAGCAGATCTCAGAAGGTGGAAGGATCTCCCATGCTCATGGATTGGAAGGATTAATATAGTAAAAATGGCTATTTTGCCAAAAGCCATCTACAGATTTAATGCAATCCCCATCAAAATTCCCACTCAATTCTTCTCAGAGATAGAAAGAGGAATCTTAAAATTTATTTGGAATAACAAAAAACCCAGGATTTCGAAAACTACTCTCAGCAATAAAAGAACTTCTGGAGGAATCACCATCCCCAACTTCAAGCTGTACTACAAAGCAGTAGTGATAAAAACTGCATGGTATTGGAACAGAGACAGGCAGGAGGATCAGTGGAATAGAATAGAAGACCCAGAAATGAACCCCCATACCTATGGTCATTTGATCTTTGACAAAGGGGCTAAAACCATCGAATGGAAAAAAGATAGCATTTTCAACAAATGGTGCTGGTCCAACTGGTGGTCAGCATGTAGAAAAAAAGCAAATTGATCCATACTTATCTCCTTGTACAAAGCTCAATTCCAAGTGGATTAAGGACCTCCACTTAAAACCAGCCACACTGAAACTAATAGAAGAGAAACTGGGGGAAAGCCTAGAACACATAGGCACAGCAAAAAAGTTCCTGAACAGAACACCAATGGCCTGTGCTCTAAGACCAAGAATTGACAAATGGGACCTCATAAAGCTGCAAAGCTTCTGTAAAGCAAAGGACACAGTCAATAGGACAGAGCGGCAACCAACAGATTGGGAAAAGATCTTCACCAACCCTACATCTGATAAAGGACTAATATCCAAGGTATACAAAGAACTGAAGAAATTAGACTCTAGACAATCAAAGAACCCTATTAAAAAATGGAGCACAGAGCTGAACAAAGAATTCTCAACTGAGGACCTCAAATGGTTGAGTAGCACCTAAAGAAGTGTTCAGCATCCCTAGTCATCAGGGAAATGCAAATGAAAACAACACTGAGATTCCCATTCACACCAGTCAGAATGGCTAAGATCAAAAACACAGGTGACAGCACATATTAGCGAGGATGTGGAGAAAGAGGAACACTCCTCCACTGTTGGTGGGATTGTAAACTGGTACAACCACTATGGAAGGCAGTCTGGCGGTATCTCAGAAAATTGAACATAGTGTTACCTGAGGACCCAGCTATACCACTCCTGGGCATATACCCAAAAGACGTTTCAACATACAACAGGGACACATGCTCCACCATGTTCATAGCAGCCTTATTTATAATAGCCAGAAGTTGGAAAGAACCCAGATGCCCTTCGACAGAAGAATGGATGCAGAAAATGTGGTACATTTATACAATGGAGTACTACTCAGCTATTAAAAACAATGAGTTCACGAAATTCCTAGGCAAATGGATGGAGCTGGAAAATATCATCTTGAGTGAAGTGACCCAATCTCAAAAGAACATACGTGGTATGCACTCACTGATAAGTGGATATTAGCCCAAAAGCTCACAATTTCTAAGAAACTACATATAGACCACATAAAACTCACATAGAAGAAGGAAGACAAAAGTGTGGATGCTTTGGTCATTTCTAGAAGGAGTATCAAAAGTTTCAACCAGAACTCCCAAAGTCTAAACCACCAGCCAGAGAGCACAAAGGGAGAGACTCATGCACCTGTATAGGGAATTAAGGGTGACCTTGTTAGACTTCAGGGAAAGTGGAGGGCCATGGTCCCTGAAAGTTTGGATCCCCTAGTGTGTGGGAATTCGAGAGCAGGGAGATGGGACTGGGAGGATGTTTGGAGCACACTCTCACAAAAATTAGGAGGAGGGGGTATGGGATAAGGGGTTTTGGGAGAGAATGGGAGAGGAGGTAACATTGAAAGGTAAATTTGTATAATCTCCAATAAAAAAACCACACAGATAAAGGGTCTAAAATAAAAAAAAGAGAAGGAGAGAGTTTCCTTATTTTAAATTAATTTCAAAAGTTTCTAGGAGTTGTTAATTGGCTAAGATCCTATTTTAAGCTCCCCATAAAAGAATTTAAGTCTGTGTTCAATATTCTCAAGAGAGAGGTAAACCCTAATTTTCCTCAACAATTAATTGACAAAAGAAAGATAATCTCACAAAAATTAGAAGAAGCTATTACTAATCGATATATTATATAGTCTGATTAGTTGTCAGCGGTGCTATAACAGTCCTTTGACAAAAGATTATTAATATAGATTGATATATACTTAAATAGGTTCTTCATGACTCTCTGAGTGTGGAAGGAGCGACTGTTGGCGCTTCTGCCCTGATTTTACAAGAACTCTGAAAAATTGGCTTTAAAAACAAAAGAGGGGGAACGGTACCCCCTCAGAAGGAGTCCCCCTGAAATACTCTCCATCATGCCTTGTTCACTTTTATCTCTCTAAAGCTGAAAACTCATGGCAAATCTGCTGCTGACTGCCTCTGGCACCACCAAGACCAACAAAACTTTGCCACAGATATGGGGAAGGACCCTCTTACCCTTAAAGGGAATGGTCCAGACCCAGTTCCCTTATGGGGCTGAGGACTGATATGCCTGTCTGATACCCCAGAAGGCACAGCTAACTGGCTACCAAAAAGATTAATGAAAAAAATAGATACCCCCACAAAGCCAGGCCCAACCATAAATACGATGAATAACAATTTACATCCAGGGACGAGAAATCTCCCTGAGAATCCCCTTCTTTTTCCTTTCCAGGTAAAAATGAATCACCTGTGATATCTGCTGTTAGAAGTTCTAATCCAGATGCTGGCCTCTGAACTTATACTACTCAGACCTTTGAAGGGCCACTGACAAGAACATCAAACAGCTAGAGATTGACATCACTAATCTGAAGAAATCCCTCGTTTAGCTGTCTGAAGAGACCTCCTAAAATCGCAAAGATCCTTATTGGACTTGATTTACTCTAGTACAATAGAAAAGACTGTATACAGCTCTTGACTGTGTACAACCCTCAAAGAAGAAGGTTGCCTTTACATAGACAAGGCAAGGAGGGCTAAAGAGAGCATGAAATAGGTAGTGAAGCCTAAGAAAAATCAGAGAGAGAAAGAGACAGATGAATGCTGGTACAAGAATTGATTTGCAGCCTCTCCAAGGTTGTCAACCCTATTTCCTCCCATCTTGGGACCATTATTTGGGTTCTGTTTGCTTTTTTCTGCTGGTCCCTGGCTCTCAAATAGGCAGACTAACTCTGTGATACAACAGATAAATAATTTGGTAGCAAAACCTATTCAGGTACATTATCATAAGTTAGCAATGGAGGGCCAGGAGACTCAAGATGAGGTTGTTACTTTATACAGGGTGTTTCCAAAACCCATCTCCACCCAACCTAAAAGGGGGACTTCTGCCCCTATACCAAGCAGAGAGGGGCCACCCAGAACCCCCTCTGACAGGCGATCTGAATTCTTGCTTAGGTTGCGAGGCTAAGTACTGCAAGGGAATATAAATAAAAGATAAAAATATCTATCTGGGTTCCCTGAGGGACAAGCCTGACTGCATAGGGGTTGATGTCAAAAGTATCCCCTCTCCAGGAAAAAGACATCGGGACGGGTATGGCCCTCATGCCTCACTGGACAACGACAGGGGGACTGGAGCCATTACAAGGTCCCCTTCAAATACTGGAGGTCATGCCTCTCACCCCGCCTTCACAAGTTTAGAATTGCCACAGCCCTTCTATACTTAGAGAAGGGAGGAGATGTCAGGGGCAGCCCTGCTTACACACTGTAGGCCTAAAATCAGCCATAGGCCTAAAATCAGCAATAGGCCTGTCATATATGTATACAAACACCAAGTCTTGGGTCTTAGTGTTAAAACATTAAAACAGATGGCTATAAGCTAATGTCAACAGGCAGCTTTTGTGGAAATTTACCAGCCTGGGTAGTCATAGACCTTGTAAATAGGTAGCCTGGGCAGACAATACCAACGTAGATAAGGACAAGAGAGTCATAGGCAGAGTCATAGTGACTTGTCCCCTGAACCTTCACCCAGCCGGTACCCGGTTCTGAAGATATCTGTATTTCCCCTGAACACCCACACTCCAGTGTCATTCCCTTTCCCACATCCTGCCTTTCTGTGTTTATACCCCTGTGTGAATTAATTATGACTTGAGAAAAAATTTAAAAAAAAGACAACAAAACAAAACAAAACAAAACAAAAAAGAGAGCTGACTGGGAGGAGGGTGCCAACTGGACTGTAAAAAAATAAAAGTAATAATAATAATAATAATTTAAACCAAATGTAACCGCAGTTTACAGCAAGAAAAATCAAAACAAAAAAACTTCCTCAAAACCAAAAACACTAGATAAAAATCAATGAAATGGAAATAAAGAAAACATTACAAAGAACCAATAAATCTAAGCTTTTGTTTTTTGAGGAAATAAACAATATTAAGAAACTATTGGTCCCCTGAAGGCTGGATGCCTCAGTATGTGGGAATTCGAGGGAGGGGAGGTGGGAGTGGATGGGTTGGAGGGGGCATATCCTCATAGAAGCAGGAGGAGGAAGGATCGGATAAGGGGTTTCTGGGTGGAGGAGAAATGAGTAAAGGGGATAACATCTGAAATGTAAATAAAATATCCAATTAAAAAAAAAAGAAACTATTGGTCCAACTTAAAAAAAAAAAGATCCTCTTGAACTCACATAATTTCACTTTCCACTTCCTACTCACTGCCCCTACCCCCCATTGTTCCCCACTTCTTTTCAAGATAAAAAACGTTTCTGTCTCTGGATCATCTGGAAGAGCAATAACCCTAATTAATCCTGCTCATTTATTTTTGTGATTCCTTGCTTTGATTCAGGAGTTGAATATGCAAAAGGAAGTTTCAACCTTTTTCTTAAATCTTAATAAGTTCTAATAAGCAGAGGACTTATTATTAAATAATAATCTTAATAAGTTTCTTATTAATAATTAGTTTTAATTTAGTGCATTTTGTTTAATCTTTATTTAAGATTGAGTTTTTATCAGTTGCACTTGCATAGAGAGAATTTTTCTTTTATTGGACATTTTATTTATTTACATTTCAAATGTTATCCCTCTTCTCAGTTTCTCATCCACATACCCACTATACCCTCCTCCCTCCCCCTGATTCTAGGACGGTGCTCGCCCCCACCCACTTCTGTCTCAGTGGCCTAGCATTCCCCTATTCTGGGTCATCAAGGCTCTACAGGACCAAGGGGCTCCCCTCTCAGTGATGCCAGTTAAGGCAATTCTCTGCTACATATTCAGCTGGAGCCATGGGTCCCTCCATGTGTACTCTTTGTTGGTGGTTTAGTCCCTGGGAGCTTTGGGGGGGGGTTCTGGTTGGTTGACATTTTTGCTCTTTCTATGAGGTTGAAAACCCCTTCAGCCCCTACAGTATTTGCCCTAACTTCTCCATTGGGGTCCTTGAGGTCAGTCCAATGTTGGCTGTGTATATCTGCATCTGTATTGGTCTGATATTGGCAGAGAATCTCAGGGGACAGCTTTAACGGGATCCTGTCAGCAAGCACTTTTTGGCATTAGAGATAGTGTCTGAGTTTAGTGTCAACAGATGAGATGGAACCCTAGGTGAGGCAGTCTCTTGATGGACTTTCCTTCAGTTTTTGCTCAGCTTTTTGTCCCAGCATTTCCTTTTGACAGGAGGAATTCTGGATTAATATTTTTGAGGTGGGTGGCCCAATCCCTCAACTGGGGACCATTCCAGATCCTTCTCTCCCTCTACTTCCCAAAGATTATTCTCTTTCCTCTACTTAGTAGGACTGTAGCATCCACACTTTGGTGTGATCTTTTTTCTTGGATTTCATATGTTCTGTGGGTTGTATCATGGGTATTCTGAGCTTCTTTTTGGCTAATATTCACTTATCAGTGAATACATACCATGTGTGCTCTTTTGTGACTGGGTTATCTCATTCAGGATGATATTTTCAAGTTCCATCCATTTGCCTGCGAATTTTATGAAATTGTTGTTTTTAATAGCTGAGTAGTACTTTATTGTGTAAATGTACCATATTTTCTGTATCCATTCCTCTGTTGAAGGACATCTGGGTTCTTTCCAGCTTCTGGCTATTTTAAATAAGGCTGCTATGAACATAGTGGATGGAGTATGTGTCCTTGTTATATGTTGGAGCATATTTTGGGTATATGCCCAGGAGTAGTATAGCTGGGTCTTCAGGTAGAACTATTTCCAATTTTCTGAGGAACTGCCAGACTGATTTCCAGAGTGATTATACCAGTTTGCAATCCCACCAACAATGGAGGAGTGTTCTTCTTTCTCCACATCCTCACCAGCATCTGCTGTCCCCTGAGTTTTTGATTTTAGCCATTCTGACTGGTATGAAGTGGAATCTCATGGTTGTTTTGATTTGCATTTCCCTAATGACTAAAGACGTTGAACATTTCTTTAGATGCTTTTCGATCATTTGAGATTCCTTGGTTGAGAATTCTCTGTACCCCATTTTTACTAGGATTATTTGGTTCTCTGGAGTCTAACTTCTTGAGTTCTTTGTATATATTGGATATTAGCCCTCTATTGGATGAAATTGGATGAAAGGTTGGTAAAGATATTTTTCCTAATCTGTGGATTGTTGTTTTGTCCTATTGACAGTGTCCTTCTTCTACAAAAGCTTTTCAGTTTTATGAGGTCCCATTTGTTGATTCTTGATCTTATAGTATAAGCCATTGGTGTTCTGTTCAGGAAACTTTCCTCTGGGCTAATGTATTCGAGGTTCTTCCCCACTTTCTCTTTCACTAGATTCATCATATCTGGTCTTATGTGGAGTCCTTGACCCACTTAGACTTGAGCTGTGTACAAGGTGATAAGAATGGATCAATTTACATTCTTCTACATGCTGACTTCCAGTTGAACCTGCACCATTTGTTGAAAATGCTGTCCTTTTTCCACTGGATAGTTTTGGCTCCTTTGTCAAAGATCAAGTGACCATAGGTGTGTGGGTTCATTTCTGGGTCTTCAATTCTGTTCCATTGATCTACCTGCCTGTCTCTGTACCAATACCATGCAGTTTTTAACACTATTGCTTTGTAATACAGCTCGAGGTCAGAAATGGTTATTCCCCTAGAAGTTCTTTTATTATTGAGAATAGTTTCCCACTATCCCGGGTTTTTGTTATTCCAAATGAATTTGACAATTGCTCTTTCTAACTCTATGAAGAACTGAGTTGGAATTTGGATGGGGGTTTCATTGAATCTGTAGACCCTTGAAGGTCTGTGAACACTGAGTAAATTCAACTAATTTGCATTTATCTCTGATTTCTAATGTTCCCTGTAGAGACTTTTGAAGTCCTGCTTCCCATGAGGCATTATGTCTTATTAGGAAGGGGAGAGACTACAGATCTCTGGGGACCTCATTCCTCTTGTCTGATCATGTCCTCTCCCTAGATGTCATCTAGGCAGCATAAACTTAAGGCTGAGCTGTCTAGGTGCTCAGATTTCTAAGGCACATCTGAGAGGCAATTCTACCTTTCTTTTACTTAAAAATCAGGTATATTTGAGGTCTTAAGTCTAAAGCTGCAAGAGGGACCTGATCTATCCTGCTACTCCAGGGAGGCAGGGGTAGGTTATAGTTGACTTAGTGCTTTTCCATTGTCTCACAGAGAAACAGCATGAGTCCAGAGACTATTTTTGCATCTCTGTGTTCAGAGCAGTGAAATCATATGAACTCTGTTTTGGTCTTAGTTTTGTCTTCAGGCGCTTCTTTTATCTGTGATGACTGAATGTCTTTTGAAAGAAAAGTGAGTGATGCTATGAGATACAAAAAATACTAGCTGTGAAGTGGTAAGAAGGAAGCAGTCTATGCCTCAAGGAAGATTACACTATAGCTAGACAGAACTATGTAGATAATTGTTATTCAGTGTGGTAAGTGCTGTGATTCCAAAATGTCATGAGGTAAGAGGGATCATTGGCTGTGAGGATCTATGGATGTTGGAGGTTGTAGAGTTACTATCTCGGAGAGAAATACAAGAAGATATTTGAAGAGAACTTGTACTGAGAGATTGTGTATGAACTTATGGTCTCAATTCCTGATGAATGTGTTCTCTGCATTGTATAATTCAGAATATTAGCCTTTAAGAAGTTAAAGAACTTTCTAAAAATCACAGAATTTCCATCATAGGAAATCTGAATGTGTGAAGAAAGAAGTCTGGCTTATGAGCATTATCTTCCTTTATAAATGGAGTTTTGGTCTTCACCTTCTTTGGGTTTCTGTGTTTGTACTAGGGTCTCACTTTTGGCCTGTAAAAACGTAAATCATCTCACCAGTCTGAGTTTTGAGGGAAGGGGAACTTTGTAAATATGAATGGAAGTCATCTGGCTCCTACTAACAGATACCCTGGAGTCTTATTGTAGGAAAGGCTCTGAGAATACACACAGTCCTCAACTACTTTGGACCAGTCTATTGTGTACCAGAATAGTTTTCAAGTCAGTCAGTGGCAGTTGCAGTCTGGATGATTTCCTGAGGAGATAGATATATATGTCTCGGTAAGGATGACCCAGAGCATGAGTGGGCACTTTAAAAGGGTAACAGACCACTGACACTGAGGGCCCAAGTCTGGAGGAAATGAGCATGCCAGCAAAGAAGAAAATTGATCATGGGCTGGATTATGATGGTGTCATCAAGTTGACGACTATAGACAGTAAGGACCTGGAGGAGAAACAGAATGAAGGTCACAGATTATGACTGTGTGTAGGCTTGTGGTTCTCCTAAGGGGTGTTGAATGTCAAGGGAGGTCTATCATGGACTTGTCTTTTGAAGGTACTAATTAATAGGGAGATATTGAAGAACACCCTCCACCTCGTAACCCAAGATAAGCCAAAATGAGTCAGGAGAAAGGAAAGACAAAAATCCTTAGTGGAAAGCACTGGAAAGATGTCAAAAGCACGAGAAAATCATCTAGCTTGGATATGTCAACACTCTCCTGTCTGCCTCTTGTTGAACCATGAGTGGATTTTTTGAGTTTATGTATGATCACCCCTCTTTGACTCCACTCTCTGCAACAAGGTCATGTGATTATAGGCTGAGACATTCTTAATGATTCCTCTTTGACTGTAGGTGAAGTTCAAACTCCCTAACAGCACTTCATATATCAGGGGTATTTTTTGTCTTCAACTACAAATAGTTATTTTCTCCACAATTACAGCCATACACTCATACCTTCTCTGTCTCTTTGGTATGCTTTTATTTTAATTATTAACTCCTTATCTTTCAATACTTAGTTTAAGGTTTCCTGAAAGAGATTTTATTTAAATTACCTATTTCATGAAGTCTTTTGTATCATTTCAGATGATACTACCTGACTTGCTCTCTCATGGCTGACATACACAATGTGACTGACTTCATTTTTCTTGGACTGTCTTCTAATCAAGAGGTGCAGAGAGTCTGTTTTGTGATATTTCTGCTCTTGTACATGGCCATTGTACTTGGGAATCTGCTCATGGTGGTCATTGTGGCAGTCAGCAGAAATCTTGGATCCCCAATGTACTTCTTCCTCAGCTCCCTCTCCTTTGTGGAGATCTGCTACTCCTCCACAACAGCCCCAAAACTCATCTTGGATCTCCTAGCTGAAAAGAAATCCATATCTGTATGGGGCTGCATGACACAGCTTTTCTTCATGCACTTCTTTGGTGGTGCTGAGATTTTCCTGCTTACAGTGATGGCCTATGACCGCTATGTGGCCATCTGCAAGCCCCTGCACTACACCAGCATCATGAACCATCAGGTGTGTGCTGTCCTTGTAGGAATAGCTTGGATAGGAGGCTTTATGCACTCCTTTTTCCAGATCCTTCTCATTCTCCCTTTGCACTTCTGTGGCCCCAATATCATTGACCATTATTTCTGTGATGTGCTTCCTGTGCTTAAACTTGCCTGCTCAGACACATTCCTCATTGGTCTTTTGATTGTTGTCAATGGGGGGACACTGTCTGTGATTAGCTTTGTGGTCCTCTTAGCATCCTATGTGGTCATCTTGTTCCATCTGAGAACTCAGAGTGCTGAGGGACGGCGCAAAGCTCTCTCCACCTGTGGATCCCATGTCACTGTGGTTATATTGTTCTTTGGTCCATGTGTCTTCATCTATTTGAGGCCTTCTGCTACTCTGCCTGTAGACAAGATGATTGCTGTGTTCTACACAGTGATAACTCCCATCCTCAACCCTATCATCTATTCCCTGAGAAATGCAGAAGTGAAGAAAGCCATAAAAAGTGTATGGTTCAGGACAATGAAAGTAGATGAGAAATAGAGTCTGGCTATTGGCTCTTGTGACTGGAATGGTGCTGAATCCAAATTGATGGGCACTAAGGGGAAGGAATGCTCATTATGCATTATTGTAGCTGAAAAATCTCTTCTGAAATACTTTTAAATTAGTTCCTGTTGTAAAAATACTGTTACGTAATTAGTTATTTTATATTGTGTCCATTCTTACCACTATCCACAATACTGTTGCTAATATTTACAGCAGAACATTAGACAATACATATTTTGGTTTATATTCAGTTTCTATGGTAATTTAAATATGACTTGGGACAGAAATAGTTTTGCTTCATAGAGTTATGTTGAACAATTTGCCTTACAAATGCACTCTTGATAGAAACAAGTTCTTAATTTAAGAGAATATTTATTTATTGTGGCTGAGCTATAAGAGTTAATATACTATTTTACTATATCTTGACAGATGCTTTTTAAAAAGCATTATAAAAGGAAACATGCACCTTCTTAAACACCTTTTATACAATTTCTCACAGTGAACATTACTAGCAATGAGATAATTTGATGGGACACATCTCATATGGTGTACTGCAGATACATCAAACACTATTATTGTGCCATTTTTTTAAACCAAAATGTATAACCTCATTGTGTATAATTGTGAAACAGGTTAACAAAGAATAGAAAGAAGGAGTTCTGCAACATTACTGGCATTTACTGTTCAAAAGTATAAAGTGCAAAGAAAAATTGAAAAATTGTTTCCCCTTCAAACTACTCTTAAGGATAAGCTGAGTGATGAGCAGTAGATGTTGACAAAAAAATGAACTTAGTGGCATCTTTGGAGTTTTCTTCTCTCATTATGTTGTGCCAACAACCTTTTCTTTCTTTTAAAAACTTTAATCATATTTTAAAAATATATTTTAAAAATATGTATAATATATATGTTATAACTAATACATAATATAATATATGATATATAAACTTGTAACATATAACATAATATGTATGTAACATGAAACATGTAATATATAACATATAGTTTGTAATAATATGTCCTATGTTGTATGTAATATGTAATGTATGATATAATATATATTATATACTATACATTATATAATGTGAATGTAATGCAAATATAATATAAATTAGAGAGATGCCTTTTTACTTTCAGAGCAATTAAGTACTTAGTAGTGTGTTTTCATGTGTGTGCACCTGTGTGTAGAGACAAGAATTCAAGCTTTGGTTATAGTTCATCCCATTCTATTAGCCTTGGTGTACTTACACAATTCCTTCCAAGCTCTTTTTGATATTGTGGGCTTTTGATCATTTTTTCTTTCCAAGAGGAATTTTATTGGGAATTCAAGAAATGCTATTGGTAACAAAAATCAATGTTATTTATTTTGGAAGTGATAAATGAGGGTCTTTGTTAATATAAAAATATAAAAGGATTAGCAAATTTCCTTGAATAATGAACATTTCTGCAGCTTTGAAAATCGAATTTTAGTTTTTATGTAGAGTAGTGGAATGCTGATGGAAACAAGTGATGCCACATCTGGACTTTTATTTATAATTCTCAGAAATATGGAGAAGCAGATGATGGGAGGTGCATGATTGATTTTCTGAATCTCACCTTGTAGGTGGGTAGGTTCCACAACACCTATTGATTCAATGGAATCATTTATGGGTTTTATAAGTTTGAACAATTCTACCACCTTTCTGAACACTAATTGTTTAATCTGAATGCTTGTTGCTATGGAAGAATGTTACTTTCCCTATATGTGCCAAAAGATAAAGAAATGCAACTGTTGCTTTAGAAATTACACCTTATAGTTAGGGAGCTCTAGTCTTGTTGATGTCCCTTCACCATATTCTCAGAATTTGTTAGAAAATGCTTATAATTGTAAGAATGAACAATTGGAAGACCCTTACAACAGATGTTAGAGAGAGCTAGTGTAGTTGTTCTACCATTTCTTCTTGGTTACTCTCTCATCTTTACAATGAGTGAGCTGGACAAGATGAGCTCAAAGATCATTCCATGACTCAGAAGTAGTGAAAGCAAGTGTGTGAGATGGCTTGTATTTTCTTGACTGGACTTTTCCTGGAACTCATTCATATCATGGGCACAATGAGGTGTGAGAGGCCAGGAGAGGCGACCTGGAGCCCCTTGAGGATGTCCTAGTGGGCTGTGATGTTGGATTCTTCTTCATTACTAACTTGAGACTAGAGGAGGGAGGACCTTTGGGGCCAGATCAACAGGGGCAAGTATAAATCTTGTATTTCTAATTGGATTAATTAGAGAGAGATCTCTTAATTTTGAAGGAAGCAAATGAGAAATTGACTTTTGCTGTTCTTAGGAACTCCCCAGGCAGGGGATGCTCAGGGAATTCAGCTCTTGATCTTTATCTTTCATACCTTAAAGATCCTTGGTGAGCAAATATTTCCAACTTTCTTTTCATAGGTTTTAAGTAAAACAATCCTGTTTCATTCCTCTGTCTCTTTCCTAATGAGATGATAGCTAAAAGTTGTAGTTGGCACACAGAGGTATTATCATTGATGCCACCTGCTCCCTTTATGTGGAGCAGACGACTCTGAGTCTGTTGCATTCACTGAGCTCTTCCATGGATGGACAAGCACTAGGGTATGGACTTTAACACACTATTTCTCTCCCATCCTTTTTTTCTTCCTCTCTTCTTCATTCTCTAACAAGGTCTTATGTATCCAAGTCTGGTCTTGTATGTTGTAGATAGCTAAGGATGATCTTGAATTTCTGACCTGCCCGCCATCATGTTCAAGTTCTGGTATTATAGGCATGTACCACAAGAACCAGTCTTATGCAATGCTGGAGCTTTCTGCATGGTAGGTAAATACTCTACCAACTGAGCAGCAAGCTAAGTCCTTGCATTGTCTGATTTCATTGTTGGTATCCCTGCTTCACATGCTTCCACTGAGAGCCTTTCTCAGATTTTCTCTCTATCAGCTGACAGGACAGCCTTAGATATCTTTTTTTTTTAATTTTTATTTTTTATTGGACATTTTATTTACATTTTAGATGTTATCCCCTTTCCCCATTTTGTCCGGCTAAATGGCAGAATGATAGTCAAATTGCAGCTTAGCTCAGAGACTATTCTATAGACAGTCATTTTTATGTGAGCTTCTGGTCACATGGCTAGATGAGAATAATTTGTACTGTTAACTTTTAAAACTAACTATTACCTTTTAAAAAATATCCATTTAAAAAATTCAAAAGAACTGTCTAAGACTTTCTCATTCCTGACATTTTCTAGATGACAGAAATATATTAAGCTCATCTGATCCTGAATTGAGATAAGTCTATGTAGAAACTGAATTTTGGGTCTGGAGATGGGCTGTAGGTTTGAGTGTTCATGTAGCATATATGAGGCATTTGTTACCTACATATTTGTTTGTCTATCTGTCTACCTATCTTCTATCTATCTATCTATCTATCTATCTATCTATCATCTACTCACTTTATATCCTGATCATAGCCCCACCCCCAAGTCCATTCCTCTTTCCTATGCTCCCTTCTTTTTCTTTCAGAGAAGGGGAGGCCCCCTTCTCCATGGATGAAGGGGGCCTCCCCTTCTCCATGGATGTGAACGTGTTCTGGCATACCAATCACAGTAAGACTAAGTGCATGCTCTCTCACTTGGGCCAGATAGGCAGCTCAGCTCAGGGAAAGGGATCCAAAGGCAGGCAAGAGAGTCAGAGATAGCTCATACTCCAAATGTTAGGGGACCTACATGAAGACCAAGCTACACATCTGCTACATATGTGTAGGGGGCCTGTGCCTAGCCTGTGTGAGCCCCCATGGAGGCATCGGTTATTAGCCCCAGAATTATGGAAATAAAAAGAGAAATAAGCCCAAATTTGTGGAAGAAAACTTTGAAACAAGATCTTTAAGTTTTAGATCTCCAAGATCTCACAAACACTAACATACATTACATATTTCTTTGACTACTTTGTTTTCAGATATGGCTAATGAAATAAAACTCTTTTTCTTGTAGTGACTCTGAAAATGAACTCATTTTCTGACTATAAAAGATCTGAAAAATAAGCAATTAAATATTTCCAAGGTAAGTTCAGCCACTAAGCCTCTCCTGGTTTGTGCTTGGAGTTATATTCAAACAGATCATGTACTCTGAGAATCTGGTCAGTTTCAAGAACTCTTTTGTTGTTACCTTGGCTTCCTAAAATATTTAGTAATAGAGGACTCAGGGATCACACCAAGCTGCTTACTACTATATATGTTTTTCAAATCTGGGTAGAGTACTACAGAGGATATAAGAGGAAAGCATTCTGTAAGTGCTTTCAAAAGCTTACAGTTTTGCTGGTGAGACCTGATGGATCTATGTCAAACATGTAAGTTTTAGCTAACTCTTGGTGGCTAAGTGCTGATGATAAGCTATGTGGTCCCCAACATAAGTCCTATAAAGGAGATTTTCCTCTGTAAACAAGTTTAACTGATTCCAGAAATATGATTTCTCTGATAGGACTGCTAAGCTGTGGAGACAAGCTGTCCTAGTAGGCATTATATCACTGACAAGTGGCCCAATGGAATTGGATCACAATCATTGTTAATTTTCTTACTGTTATTATTTAAGTTTCCCTTTCTCTTGGATTTGCCTTTTCCCCCCCAGAAATGGTTCTATTCTTTCTTTCTGGTCTGCCTCCAGAATAGACCCAGATTTGGGTCAGCACTAGAGGAGGAGTCAATGAATGATATATTCTTGAAAAGAAGGTGTGATACCTCATTTTCATCCAAGTTCCATGCTATCCACCATCAGATTCCATGTTCCAGAATTTCTCTCAGTAGGATGGGAAACCCAAGAACATCCTTCTAAAACAACAAGTTATGGTTATTGAGTAAAAGAAAGTGGAAGAAGAGGCTCATGTGTCTGATTTATCTAACCTTCCTGTGATATATCTTTGGAGAAAAACTAGGACCAGGGCAGTTGGGTCGATGTCATCTTTTATAACTGTACATTACATGAGATTCTTAGATAGGAAATATAACACAGGACGTCATAAAGTAGGTGCTAGAATCATTTGGATGGTCTGAAACATTTTCAAGGAAGTTGTTTATTGGATCAGTTTAATTCAAGCTTCTATGTTTATCTCTAGTTTTATTAACTTCAAATCCTAGAAATTTCCAGGTAGTTTACTGTCTGAAAAGAATGTGTACTTATCTTTAAGAGTCTTTTATTTTTGTCTCTATTAATTAAGAATTTAGAATTAAAATTATGTAGACCTTATAATGTCATCATTGTTGTCCATGTTTAACTTTTCTGTTGACCCCATTATGGAATTCTCTCAAACAATTTTTTATTTCCTGTTAGAAAATGTTGGTTATTTTACTGTTGTTTTACTCTAAATCCATTTAGCTTTTAGCTTTTAAAGATGATTGCATTATACAGATACCTTACAAAGTAATGATTTTAAATTAAAGTCAACTTAAGGCAATCTAATCTAACCCAAACAAAAGCAGGGATAGGAAGATGAGTTAGTTGGTTAAATGCTTGCCAAGCAAGATTGAGGACAGAAATTTGATCCCCAGCAACCATGTTAAAAACAAGATATGATGGTGCTTACTTCTAAGCAAAGTCCTGAGGAGGCAAAGATAGGTGACTATCTCAGATTTGCTGGCCAGTCAGCCTAAGAGAATTTGTAAGCTCCATGACCCAATGAAAGACATTGTCTCAAAAAAATATGAGTGGTGCTTCTGAGGAATTTCAGCTGGGAGTTCCCTCTCACCTCCACATATAACTCCTGTACCCATCACTTCTGTAAATGGTTTGGTGGGAGATTCTTGTACCAGAATCTTAGGATATTAGATTCCTAATGGTGGTGTTATACCTGCATCCATTGAAAGAGTACTTTAGGGAACCACTTTTACAGATGCCATGAACTGTGTGATAAGGCAAATAAAATATACTCAATTATGCTCTAAGACTTTATACTTTGATTTTATCATGTTCAAGCTCAGGAGCCTGGTAAGTTTTTACCAATTGTAGAATAATTAGAGTTGATCAATTCTATCACTCATTGTAGAGCATTGATCTCTTCCTAGTATAGATAGGATTATATCATCAGTGAAGTCATTATGAGTAGGAGATTCAGGCAGACTTTTTGAAGAATGCAAACAACAGTCCAAGTATGAAATTTGTGACTGTGGGTATGGGCTGAACCTAAGTCTCATGTTTCTTATCTCCAAAATAATCTCTAATTTCTATTTGGAGCACATCATGCATAACTTCTTT
Organism: Grammomys surdaster; assembly: GCF_004785775.1. NCBI lineage: Eukaryota > Metazoa > Chordata > Mammalia > Rodentia > Muridae > Grammomys > Grammomys surdaster. The sequence goes on along the minus strand of NW_021620743.1, from coordinate 674,695 downwards.
CCACTTTTGAGGACAGAGCCAAGCATTTCTATGCATTTATATTACTACAAAGTCAAACTGTAGCTTGAGACTATTATCAAGCTATAGATAATGGCTATTTTAGTCATGGGATACTTGACACAAGGCAAGGAGAAAGAGAGAGATAGAGATAGAGAGATAGAAGGAGAGACTGTGAGAGGGACAGAGAAAGACAGACAGACAGACACACACACAGAGTGACAGATACAGAGACAGAGACACACACATACAGAATAAATAAACTACAAAATCAAAGGAAGATGCCTTTCATCATTTCAGAGGGAGTTCTGATTTTGCTTTTTGTGATTCTAGGCTTTTAGAAATTGCTCTTAGAAGCATGGCAGCTGCAAGCAATGTTACAGAAATAATTTTCTTGGGGTTATCCCAGAGTCAGCATGTGCAGAAGGTCATCTTTGTGATGTTTCTCCTGATGTACACAGCCATTGTGCTTGGCAATGGCCTCATTGTGGTGACTGTGATGGCCAGCAAAGGTCTTTCTTCCCCCATGTATTTCTTCCTCAGCTACTTGTCATTCGTAGAAGTCTGCTACTGTTCTGTCACAGCCCCCAAACTCATCTTTGACTCTTTGCTCAAGAGGAAAGTCATTTCCCTCCATGGTTGCATCACACAAATATTTTTCCTTCATTTCTTTGGTGGCACTGAAATCTTTCTTCTGACAGTGATGGCCTATGACCGCTATGTGGCCATCTGCAAGCCCTTGCACTATGTCACTATTATGAACCGAAGAGTGTGTGGCCTCCTGGTGGGGGCAGCATGGAGTGGGGGTTTGCTGCATTCTGCTGGACAAACCTTACTCATTTTCCAGCTGCCATTTTGTGGTCCCAACATCATTAACCACTACTTCTGCGACGTCCACCCAGTGTTGAAGCTGGCTTGCTCAGACACCTTCCTCATTAGCTTGCTAGTCATCATTAATGGTGGCTCCATCTCAGTGATCAGCTTTGCGGTGCTGTTGGTTTCTTATGTGGTCATTCTGCATTCTCTGAGGGGCCACACGGCAGAAGGACGACATAGGGCACTCTCTACTTGTGCCTCTCACCTGGCTGTGGTGGGTCTGTTTTTCATACCCTGCTCTTTTGTCTACATGAGACCCTGTGTCACTCTTCCTGTGGACAAGGTTGTGGCTGTGTTTTATACAGTTGTCACACCTCTCTTGAACCCCATTATTTACTCTTTCAGAAACACTGAGGTCAAAAATGCCATGAGAAGACTTGTGGGTAGGAAGGTGACTTAGGAAGAGAAATAGAACATTTAGGCAAAAGAAGGAAGATAGAGATAGGAGGTTGGGGGTATCTCAGGCCCCACTCAGTCTCTACATTGTTTGACAGTGGCTTTTTGACATTTCCATTTCCTCATCTTTATGACAGTAGAAAAAGAGTGAAGATATCTAGAATGGAGAAAGAGAGATAGTCTAGTGCCACAGTAGCCTTGAAGCAGAATGAAAAGTCTGGAGAAAGTGAACTTCTTCAGAACCCCAAGTCAGTCTGGAAAGGATAAAGAAGAGTGTGGCAGTGCTCATTGTTTGGCACTCTGTTGATATTCCATTAATATTTACCAATTAAATGAATGAATGAATAAATACCAGTTATGGAACATGAAACAATGATAGCAATTAGGAGGTGTTACATATGGTACAGAAATATTATCTTGAATGTATTTTCTTATTTTGGAACTGAGAGTTTCCATTCAAGTGCTTATCCTGGAAGTTCTGTAGTAATATAATATAAACTGAATTCAAACTCTTGAGAAAATAACAAAATTGTGTTAAATGAATGAATATATATGGAATAATAAACAAATACCATAGGTTATAAGTATCTATAAGTATCTGTGAATAATTGACTAGAAGTAATAAATTCAACAAAGACTAGTCAGTGGAACAAATGTGCTTAGGACTAGGACCATGGCAAATGCTTTTACCCTCTTTACTATTGTAGTGGTAAAATGAGAGAGAGAGAGAGAAAGAGAGAGAGAGAGAGAGAGAGAGAGAGAGAGAGAGTGAATATGAATCCTTGACTCCAAAGGCAGAGTTTCTTCTGGGCATTTAAATCAGTAATTGTGAAAAATGAAAAGAGTTCTCTTTCAGAGTACATCAGTACCTGAAAGAGAGTAGTTCCGTGTCCATTGTCAAAGGCATATTGGTAAAAGCAAGTGAAATCTTATTTAATGTTGTCTTAATACTGCTTTTTAAAAATAATTTCTCCCTTTCAAACCTTCCTATGTAGTGACATACCATACTATATTTTAAAATGTATGGCCTTGTTTTCTTGTTGTTACACACACACACACACACACACACACACACACAGTGGCACACACACACACACTCTAAAATGCATAAATACAGTCTTCTCAGTCTATATAATGTTACTTGTTTTTATATGTTTTCAGACTGAACATTTGGTTTTGGATAACCAATTGGTATACTCTTCCTATGGGAAGATTATTTCTTTCACTCCAACATATCCTACTTGCCTGCAGTGCTTTGTCTAGGGTTATGATCTAGTGAGCTTTCCCTGTTCCATGCTATCATATCTACTAGTGCCATCTTTGTTTAGGTTGTTTAGGAAGCCATGATGGTGAGACTTCATGGATGTAACTTCTGACATTTCTAGGAGACAATCTTACAGTAGATTCTCGGTTCCTCTGGGTCTTACAATCTTTCAGGCCTCTCTTCTACAATGATCCCTGAGATTGTTGTGTTGTAGATGTATCAGTTGAAACTGGGCTTTGCAACTCTGATTTTTTCTTGGTTGTGATTTTCTATAATGGTCTGTATTTGTTGCAAAGAGAAGTTTCCTTCATGAGGGGTGGGGGATACACTTACATCTGTGGGTCTTAGACAAATGTTTAGAAAAGAAGTACTAAGGAGTAGTTCAATACTATGCCTATTTAGCATAGGTTCCGCCCCAAGGCCTATGACCTATCTAGCTTGTTGCTATGTAAGTACCAGGAACAGCTCCATCTTATGCAGTGGGTCTTAAGTCCAAACAGAAGGTGGTTGTTTACATTTATGCCACTATTGCACCAATGAACTAATCTTGGAAGGCTAGTTGTTATTGTAGCTTTCTGGGGTCACAGCTGGGTAAGACTGTTACTCTTCCCTTCATCCCTGCCACCCCAGTTAGAGTGCATAGCTCCTTTTAGCACTGTAAAAACTAGCTTGCAGGGATAAAACTTCCATGACAGTACAAATTCTCCTCATTGCATGACAGAAGCATTTGGTGCCTTCAGCAATAGAGTTTTCCCATCTAGTCTGGAAGATAACTAATGCAATGACAATGACTTGAAATTTTTAGGGTGGGGCCAATGGGAACTTACTAACCAGCAACTCATAACTCAGTTACACATAACCAACAATTGACTTTTTATTTGGTAGCTGGTAATGTCTGTGAGAGGTACTACTACCTCTTTATAGTGTGACTTTTTTTAAGTTTTTAAAAATATATGTATGCATATATATTATGCATAGGTGAGATGTATGTATTTTAAGCTGCTTCCACAGTAGTAGGTTTCCATATGGTATTTTCAAATCTCTTTAGTACTAAGGTTTCCTTCTCTGTAGTGTCTCCTTTCCTCTGCCCTACCATCTCCCATCGTATTTAACCATTCTTGTTCCATTGTTATCTTTTCCCCTATCATACTGCATGCTTTTCGTCTGATTTCTTCTACTTTCTCTGCATGGTCCCTTATTAGCTTCCTAACTTCTCTACACACTCATACTAAGTTAAAAGTCAACAAAATATTAATAAAGCAAAATAGCTTAAATATAACAACAACAACAAAAAAAAACCCGCTTAAGAGCCGGGCGGTGGTGGCACAAGCCTTTAATCCCAGCACTTGGGAGGCAGAGGCAGGCAGATTTCTGAGTTCGAGAGTTTGAGGCTTCGAGGCTAGCCTGGTCTACAAAGTGAGTTCCAGGACAGCCAGGGCTACTCAGAGAAACCCTGTCTCAAAAAAAAAAAAAAACAAAAACAAAAACAAACAAAAAAAACCCCCAAAACCAAAAAAAAAATAGCTTAAATATATGTAACTAACACATTGGGTTTTCTTGGCCCTGATTTTACTACATAGTGCCATTCATACATAGTCTTACAACTTGAAATTTTCACTTAACATATTTCAAAGAGCCATACATATATTTTACCATTTATTAATATAAATAATTTGTTGAGTGAATATATTAAAATTATTTTACCATTTTCTTATGTGTATTGGTTGTTTTTCTATTTTTTCATATATAGGTGCTCATGTAAGGATTATCTTACATGAGGAAAGGTTTCTCTGGCATAAGTAGTTCAATGCAAAATTGTTGTTGAAAGTTAAGCTTAATTGCTTTAAAAACTGACTGAACAAATATTCTCATCAACTAGCAGTGGTTTGTGAGATTCTGTTGTTGTAGATCCTTGTCAGCACATGGACCACCATGACTACTTTTGGCAGTTTTGAGTGTATGTACAATGCATCTTGCCACAACAAGAATACTAGATTGAAATAGTTCAAACACAAATATTTATTTGTTATTGTTTGGACAGCTCAAAGAGACGGCTCCAGAGATTAGATATCTGCTAAGGGGTTATTTCATGACACAAGAATGCAGATAGAATTATTGAAAATGTGGGAACATAGATGTAGGTGAGAGTATATCCATAGGCAACTGAGGTAGGTATTGAACTTTTTAAATGGATGGTAAAATATGACAGTGAAAAGCGGTGAAATCTGGGGTACCAGGTTCTTCATGACTTCCCTTACCTCTCTGTATTATCCCACCTGGGCTATGGCCAAGACAGGGCCTCAGAGGACTGTGGTGTTTAAATTACTGGTTCAGTGCCAGCTTCCTCCAGCTTGGGAGGTAGAAGATACTGCTTTCTTTTGAGAGTTGAGTCTTCATTTCAGACACCATGGAAGACATCTTCAACTTAATCTGGCTTTCAGAACAGGAAAGAAAATAGAGTGATGGTATTCCTACTCTGGTTGGGCATTTGTTTAGTGACTTTATCCAAGAAGTCAGACATTGGGGTATCAGAACTGGGATTTTTAGGGAGGAAGGATCATTCCTGTAATTGTCTTCTTACTTCTGAATGAAGAGAGCCAGGAAAGAGGGAGCTAGGAAGTAGAGAAGCTGCAAGTGTGATGAGGCTGTGGTGTTTGGAAGAGGAAGCATGTTTGGAAACTGCTCTTATAGTCAGAGTTCAAAATTACAAATGGGAATTTCAGAAAATTTCAAACCTTCATCAAGAGGACAAAATTATACCTTAGTTAAGTCTTTCAAGTTTCCATTTGGCAACCCAAGTATCTTTTTCTCTACTGCTGATAACTTTTTTTTTTTTTATAAATTCAACATTTATATTTGTTTTTATAAGATAAGAAAATGATCTTTGAAAAATGTTTATGGTTATGGTGTGTGTGTGTTTGTGTGTGTGTGTGCATGCACACATTCGCACATGTGAATATCTATGCCTATGGAAAGCAGAGGTCAGTGTTAGAAATCCTCCTCACTTGCTGTCTTGTTTGTCAAGTCAGGTTCTTTCACTTAACCTGAAGCTGATGGTTTTTGGAAGACTGACTGTCCAGTGAGCTCCAGGATTTTATGTATTTCTCCATTAATGTTGGAATTACAGATTTGCGCTGTTTTTCTTTTAACATGGGTTTCAGAGAGCTGAACTCTGTTCCTTATGCATGTATTGCAAGCACTTCACTGAGTCATTTGCCAGCTCCCCTCTTTGACTTTTAAAATGATTCTCAGTTTACTTTTCTCTTGATTTTTGACTCATTTGTGAAATTGTTCTTTATACGAGATAAAAGGGTTTGAGCTGAGAAAAGAGACAGGGAATTTAATAAAAAATATAAACTTAAATTTTCTTTGGTAGGATTGTGGTGGGCACAGTGTGTTCATATGTTTTTTATTTGTCCCTTTAAAAGTCTCTAGGGCAAGTGTTGGCAACCTCATTATGCAAATAAAGATGCAGTAGAGTTGCATTCAAGAATTCATGGAAAGAGCTTAGCATGCAGATTAAAATGATCTAAATACAATGCATTCTCTAAGTCCACAAAACCTATATTCTGTTTCTTTCTCCCAACTCTGCCTCTAACCCAAGAAGCTTAAAATTATGTGGTATGTCTAGGGCTTCACACAGATATATTACAACCCTGAAAAATAGAACTTTTGGTTAGAGTTTCAATAAAACTTCACTTGAATTAAGAAGGCCTCACTCATACATCTAAGGCTGAACATTAAAGAATATCCTGCAGTGGGTTTCTGGGAACTTTGCAGACTGACAGACAAGGGAGGGAAGGAGAAAGGCACACTGAAAGGTTAGTAGGGGGAGTAGCACTACTGACAAATGATGGGCCTCATCCTACACAGCACTGTGTCTGGTCGCAGCCATTATAACAAACCTGTAAACTATGTAAGTAAGAAAGCAATTAACTTCCCTTCTGCCCCTGCCTGGTCCTCTGGGCTGGAGCAGACACAGAGTCGGTCTGCTCCTGTCCTGTGGAGAAACTGAATCCTGAGTCATCCAGGAGCCACTGCACTCAGAGCAGCTG
>NW_021620743.1:638409-668097 GCF_004785775.1 Grammomys surdaster | reverse complement strand
AACTGAATCCTGAGTCATCCAGGAGCCACTGCACTCAGAGCAGCTGGAGCCACTGCACTCAGAGCAGCTGAAACTGAATCCTGAGTCATCGAGGGCCCACTGCACTCAGAGCAGAAGGATTTCCAGATCCAAGAGGTGGCCTGAGTCCCAGGAGTTATTCCACCCAGGAGATTAGGAGCATAAGACCACAGAGACCTCTGGACTCTGAGGAGCTCTGCAATAAGCAAGATAACTGGAAATTCAGACTCCAGTTTTACACAGTGAGGGCAGGTACCACTAGAGTTAACCAGATGGCGAAAGGCAAGCGCAAGAACATAAGCAACGGAAACCAAAGTTTCTTGGCATCATCAGTGCCCAATTCTCCCAATATAGCAAGCCCTGAACACCCCATCACACCTGAAAAGCAGGATTCAGAATTAAAATCACTTCTCATGATGATGATAGAGGATTATAAGAAGGAATTAAGTAACTCCCTTAAAGAAATACAGGAGAGTACAAGTAAACAGATAGAAGCCCTTAAAGAGGAATCACAGAAATCCCTTAAAGAAATGGAAGAAAACACAAAGAAGGAATTAAACAAAAACATTCAGGATCTGAAACTAGAAATAGAAACAATAAAGAAAGTTCAAAGGGAGACAACCATGGAGATAGAAAACCTAAGAAAGAGATCAGGAGTCACAGACGCAAGCATCACCAACCAAATACAAGAGATAGAAGAGAGAATCTCAAATGCAGAAGATACGGTGGAAAATATTGACACAGTTGTCAAAGAAAATGCAAAATGCAAAAAACTCCTAACTCAAAACATCCAGGAAATCCAGGACACAATGAGAAGACCAAACCTAAGGATAATAGGTATAGATGAGAATGAAGATTCCCAACTTAAAGGGCCAGTAAATATCTTCAACCAAATTATTGAGGAAAACTTCCCTAACCTAAAGAACAAGATGCCCATAAACATACAAGAAGCCTACAGAACACCAAATAGACTAGACCAGAAAAGAAATACCTCCCGTCACATAATAATCAAAACATCAGATGCACAAAACAAAGAAAAAATACTAAAAGCAGTAAGGGAAAAAGGTCAAGTAACATATAAAGGCAGACCTATAAGAATTACACCAGACTTCTCACCAGAGACTATAAAAGCCAGAAGAGCCTGGACTGACATCATACAGACACTAAGAGAACACAATTGCCAGCCCAGATTACTATACCCAGCAAAACTCTCAATCACTATAGATGGTGAAACCAAGATATTCCATGACAAAACCAAATTTGCACAATATCTTCCCACAAACCCAGCACTTCAAAGGATAATTGATGGAAAATGCCAACACAAGGAGGGAAACTACAACCTAGGAAAAGCAAGTAAGTAATCTTCCAACAACCCCCAAAAAAGATACAAACATAACTTTACCTCTAATAACAAAAATAACAGGAAGCAACAATCATTTTTCCTTAATATCTCTTAACATCAATGGTCTCAATTCCCCAATAAAAAGACGCAGACTATCAGACTGGATACACAAACAAGACCCAGAATTTTGCTGCATACAAGAAACGCACCTCAGTGACAAAGACAGACACTACCTCAGAATAAAAGGGTGGAAAACAATTTTTCAAGCCAATGGTCCCAAGAAACAAGCTGGAGTAGCCATTCTAATATCAAATAAAATCGACTTTCATCCAAAATTAATCAAAAAAGATAAGGAAGGACACTTCATACTCATCAAAGGAAAAATCTACCAAGGTGAACTCTCAATTCTGAACATCTATGCTCCAAATGCAAGGGCACCTACATACATAAAAGAAACTTTACTAAAGCTCAAAACACACATTACACCTCACACAATAATAGTGGGGGATTTCAACACCCCACTGTCAGCAATGGACAGATCATGGAAACAGAAACTAAACAGAGACACTTTGAAATTAACAGAAGTTATGAACCAAATGGACTTAACAGACATCTATAGAACATTTCATCCTAAAACAAAATAATATACCTTTTTCTCAGCACCTCATGGTACCTTCTCCAAAATAGACCATATAATTGGTCACAAAACAAGCCTCTACAGATACAAAAAGATTGAAATAATCCCTTGCATTTTATCAGATCACCACGGACTAAGACTGGTCTTTAATAATGACAAAAACAATGGGAAACCCACATACACATGGAAACTGAACAACTCTCTACTCAATGATGACTTGGTCAAGGAAGAAATAAAGAAAGAAATAAAAGACTTTTTAGAATTCAATGAAAATGAGGACACATCATACCAAAACTTGTGGGACTCCATGAAGGCAGTGCTAAGAGGAAAGCTCATAGCTCTAAGTGCCTACAAAAAGAAACTGGAAAGAGCACACACTAACAAGTTGACTGCACAACTAAAAGCTCTAGAACAAAAAGAAGCAAATACACCCAGGAGGAGTAGAAGGCAGGAAATAATCAAACTCAGGGCTGAAATCAACCAAATAGAAACAGAAAGAACAATACAAAATATCAATAAAACCAGGAGTTGGTTCTTTGAGAAAATCAACAAGATAGATAAACCCTTAGCCAGATTAACCAGAGGGCACAGAGACAGTATCCAAATTAATAAAATCAGAACTGAAAAGGGAGACATAACAACAGAAACTGAAGAAATTCAAAAAATCATCAGATCCTACTACAAAGGCCTATACTCAACAAAACTGGAAAACCTGGATGAAATGGACAATTTCCTAGACAGATACCAGGTACCGAAGTTAAACCAGGAGCAGATAAACCATCTAAATAGTCCCATAACCCCTCAGGAAATAGCAGCAGTCATCAAAAGCCTCCCCACTAAAAAAAGCCCAGGACCAGATGGTTTTAGTGCTGAATTCTATCAGACCTTCAAGGAAGACCTAATACCAATTCTCTTCAAACTATTCCACAAAATAGAGACAGAAGGAACACTACCCAATTCGTTCTATGAAGCTACAATTACACTCATACCCAAACCCCACAAGGACCCGACAAAGAAAGAGAACTTCAGACCAATCTCCCTTATGAACATCGATGCAAAATTACTCAATAAAATTCTAGCAAACCGAATCCAAGACCACATCAAAACAATCATCCATCATGATCAAGTAGGTTTTATCCCAGGAATGCAGGGATGGTTCAATATTCGGAAATCCATCAATGTAATCCACTATATAAACAAACTTAAAGAAAAAAACCACATGATCATCTCACTAGATGCTGAGAAAGCATTTGACAAAATTCAACATCCCTTCATGATAAAAGTCTTGGAAAGATCAGGAATTCAAGGCCCCTACCTAAACATAGTAAAAGCAATTTACAGCAAACCAGTAGCCAACATCAAGCTAAATGGAGAGAAACTTGAAGCAATCCCACTAAGATCAGGGACTAGACAAGGCTGCCCACTCTCCCCCTACCTATTCAATATAGTACTGGAAGTCTTAGCCAGAGCAATTAGACAGCAAAAAGAAGTCAAAGGGATACAAATAGGAAAGGAAGAAGTCAAAATATCGCTATTTGCAGATGATATGATAGTATACTTAAGTGACCCCCAAACTTCCACCAGAGAACTCCTAAACCTGATAAACAACTTCAGCAAAGTGGCTGGTTATAAAATCAACTCAAACAAATCAGTAGCCTTCCTCTACATGAAAGATAAACAGACTGAAAATGAAATTAGGGAAATGACACCCTTCACAATAGTTGCAAATAATATAAAATACCTTGGTGTGAATCTAACCAAGCAAGTGAAAGACCTGTATGACAAGAACTTCAAGTCTCTGAAGAAAGAAATTGAAGAAGATCTCAGAAGATGGACAGATCTCCCATGCTCATGGATTGGCAGGATTAATATAATAAAAATGGCCATCTTGCCAAAAGCAATCTACAGATTCAATGCAATCCCCATTAAAATCCCAACTCAATTCTTCACAGAGTTAGAAAAGGAAATTCTCAAATTCATATGGAATAACAAAAAACCCAGGATAGCAAAAACTATTCTCAACAATAAAAGAACTTCTGGAGGAATCACCATCCCTGACCTCAAGCTGTACTACAGAGCAATAGTGATAAAAACTACCTGGTATTGGTACAGAGACAGGCAGGAAGATCAATGGAATAGAATTGAAGACCCAGAAATGAACCCACACTCCTATGGTCACTTGATCTTTGACAAAGGAGCTAAAACTGTCCAGTGGAAAAAGGACAGCATTTTCAACAAATGGTGCTGGTTCAACTGGAAGACATCATGTAGAAGAATGAAAATTGATCCATTCTTATCCCCTTGTACAAAGCTCAAGTCTATGTGGATAAAGGACCTCCACATAAAACCAGATACACTGAAACTAATAGAAGAGAAGGTGGGGAAAAGCCTCGAATACTTGGGCACAGGGGAAAAGTTCCTGAACAGAACTCCAATGGCATATGCTCTAAGATCGAGAATTGACAAATGGGACTTCATAAAATTGCAAAGTTTCTGTAAGGCAAAGGACACTGTCAATAGGACAAAACGACAACCAACAAATTGGGAAAAGATCTTTACCAATCCTTCATCTGATAGAGGGCTAATATCCAATATATACAAAGAACTCAAGAAATTAGACTCCAGACAACCAAATTACCCTATTAAAAAATGGGGTATAGAGCTTAACAAAGAATTTTCAACAGAAGAAACTCGAATGGCCGAGAAGCACCTAAAGAAATGCTCGGCATCCTTAGTCGTCAGGGAAATGCAAATCAAAACAACCCTGAGATTCCATCTCACACCACTCAGAATGGCTAAGATTAAAAACTCAGGTGATAGTAGATGCTGGCGAGGGTGTGGAGAAAGAGGAACACTCCTCCATTGTTGGTGGGACTGCAAGATGGTGCAACCACTTTGGAAATCAGTCTGGCGGTTCCTCAGAAAATTGGACATAGCATTACCCGAGGATCCAGCTATACCACTCCTAGGCATATACCCAGAAGATGCTCGAACATATAATAAGGACATATGCTCAACTATGTTCATAGCAACTTTATTTATAATAGCCAGGAGCTGGAAAGAACCCAGATGTCCTTCAACTGAGGAATGGATTCAAAAAATGTGGTATATTTACACAATGGAGTATTACTCAGCTATTAAAAACAATGAATTCGAGAGGTTCCTAGGTAAATGGATGGAACTAGAAATTATCATCCTGAGTGAGGTAAGCCAATCACAAAAGAAGACACATGGTATTCACTCACTGATTATTGGATATTAGCCTAGAACCTTGAAATGCCCAAGATGCAACTCACAGGCCACATGAAGCCCATAAAGAAGGAAGACCAAGTGAGGGTGATTCGGTCCTTCTTAGAAGGAGCAACAAAATACTCAAGGGAGCAAATATGGAGACAAAGTGAGGGACAGAAACTGAAGGAGGGGCCGTCTCAAGACCACCCCACCTGAGTATCTATCCCATGTGCAATCACCAAAGGTAGATGCTGATGTGGAAGGCAGGAAGTGCATGCTGATAAGAGCCTGATATGGATATCTCCTCAGAGGCCTTCAAGAGTCAGACATATTCAGAGGCAGATGCTCACAACTAGCCATTGAACTGATCATGGGGTTCTCAATAGAGGAGTTAGAGTGAAGACTGAAGGAGCTGAAAGGGTTTGTGGCACCATGAGGAGAGCAACAATACCAACCAACCACAGCTCCCAGGGTCTAAACCACCAGCCTGGGAGCACTTAGGGGGGGGATCCAGGGCTTCAGCTGAATATGTAAAAGTGGAGGGCCCTGCTGGGCATAGGTGGAAGAAGAGAACCTTGACCTCATGAAGGCTGGATGCCCCAGGGGGTGGGAATTTTGAGGGTGGGGAGGTGGGAGTGGGGGGGTGTAGATAGAGGTTACATCCACAGAGAAGAAGGAGGAGGGGCGAGGGTATTGGGGGTTCCGAGGGGCTGGTGGGGGATGGGGTAAGGGGACAACATAGGAAATGTAAATAAATCATCCAGTAAAAAAAAAAAAAAAAAGAAAGCAATTAAATTAATAGTTCCAAACTGTAGCTTGTAGAAACATCTGGTTCAGATATAAGTGTGATCAACCTGGGAACCCATTACTTACTCTTGGTATCCTATATTAGGAGCCATCTTATAGCACTGAATAATTGATTTGTGGAATTTAGGCCAACTCTGTGTAGTGACTGCACTGAAATAAGTCTAGAATAGTTGATTGACAGCTGTAGAGAACTAGAGTGTTGCTTAGTATAAAATGCTAACATGTTGGCTATCAGGCATGTTTTTTGTTTTCCCTTAAGATGAAATCCTATTTTACTACCATTTGTTGGGAGTTAATATTTTATGGTGAAGGGTAGAGTTACTTTTCAGTAATGATTAAATAATATGATGTATAATAAAATACTGACATATTCAAACGGATCAATTACATGCAGTTATAATTTTCTCAGAAAAGCAAGATTGATCTGGACAAGGAGGTGATTCAGGCAGGAAAGTACTTGCCATATAACCATGAAGCCTTGTGTTGAATATCTAGAAACTACATAAAAGTCCAGGAGTGGCAGCACATGCGGGTAACCTCAGTGATGGTAGGGCAGAGAGAAAGAGAGAGGAGGATCCACTGAGCTCATTGACCAGGCATTCTAGCCAAATTAGTGAGACTCTGCCTCAAAAAATATGACTCCAATGAGGATCTCTAGCTTCTGCATTCATACATTTTCCCATACTCACATGAAAACACCCATGCACCTCACCACCACAATAAGCTGATGTCTTTTCTAACTTATTAATCCTAGCAATTTTCTCCATTTTGATAATTATGATTCAGACTTCAAGAATGTATTTGTGCTTTCTTGTTCTCTTGCTTTCTCTTGCTCTCCTATTCCCTTTCCTTTCTCCATGTGCTCATGGCTGGCCTCTACTACTTCTTCTTCTTCTCCTTCTCCTTCTCCTTCTCCTTCTCCTTCTCCTTCTTCTTCTCCTTCTTCTTGTTGTTCTTGTCCTCTTCCTCCTCCTCCTCCTCCTCCTCCTCCTCCTCCTCCGCCTCCTCTTCTTCTCCTTCTTCTTTTTGTTCTCATTGTTCTTGTTCTCCTCCTCCTCCTCCTCCTCTTCTTCTTCTTGTTCTTGTTCTTCTTGTTCCTCTCTCTCTCTCTCTCTCTCTTTCTCTCTCTCCATTTCTCTGCCTCTACTACCCTCTTAACTTCCCTCTCCGTGCCCTTAATAAACTCTATTCTATACTAAAAAAAAAAAGAATGTATTTGTGATGTAAATATGAGATTTGCTGTTTCTTTCTTATGGATATATAGCAAGATCATGCATAGATGCTAAACTCTCAGTCTATACATTTAATATAATTCTGTTATAATGTAATGGTTATAAAGGTGCTGACTATTTCATCAAGTATAAAAATGTAGATATGCAAATCATAAAAATACTCCCTTTTCACAGTTACTACATATGTTTGGTAAGAAACTTCAAGATTGTCATCTGAGAGGCTGAGCTGGGACAACACTGAGCATACTCTAATTTACACAGTGTTAATCATTTTCCAAAGAGATAAGAAATTACATAGAAAAACAAAATAAGCTGATCTTCAGTATAAGTATTAATTAAACCAATGTGAATTAAAGGCTGGGCAGTGGCAGAGTGGACAAAAGTACTTGCTGTGCAAGCATGACGACTTGGGTTTGAATTCTCAGAATCCATGTGAAACAGCGGGACATGGTTGTGTGAACACCTGTAACCCCAGAGTTGGGAGGAGAGAAGGAAGCAGAGACAAAAGGATTTTTGGATTTGCTAGCATCTAGCCTAGTTCCAGCTTCAGTGGAGACCCTGTTTCAATGTAACATGGTGGAAAGTGATAGGACGGGACACATGATTGTCTTTTTTGAAACTTGTGCCTGCATACACACACACACACACACACACACACACACACAGTCATATTAATATGACATATGAATTAAAACAAGAATGATGAAATTTAGGAAAGTTCCTGATATTTATTACTGGATAGAATGAGAGAAATAGATAATACATATCTTTTGGCATTAGCAGAAGGCAGAAGAAAAAAAAAGCATGGTATTGTCTCTGGAAACCTCAAGGCCTACTCTATGTGTCACACCTCCTTCAACAAGACCACATCTACTCCAAAAAGGCATACCTTCTAATCCTTCTCAAACAGTTCTATTTCCTGGTGACTAAACAGTCAAATATATGAAGAAAAGGTGGCCATTCTTATTTAAATCTTCACAAATATCCTTGGCTTCAATTTTCTAATCAAAAGACACAGACTTACCAAATGTATGAAGAAACAAAATCCATTTTCTGTGTTTCCATGTGTTGTAAGGACAGACACAACCTTAGAGTAAAAGGATAGGCAAAAATACTTGACTCAAATGGGACCAGAGAACAAGCAGGTTTTGCTGTCCCCAGAATGTGACAAAATGAACTTTAAACTAAAACTAATAAAAATAGAATAAAGATACTTTATCCCAATAAAGAGAACAGTTAACCAAGGAAACATTAGTATTCTAAATGTATATAACACCCAATTTCTGGGATTCTCAATTTTATTTAAAATTACACTAAACGTTGTATAAAATTACACCAGCAGATTTAAAGATACAGGTTAACATTAATTCATCAATAGAAGTTGATTTGAATATTCCATTTTTCCTAATAGATAGGTTATCTGGACAAAAAGGTAAACACCAGAATTAATTGACATTATATACCAAATACACTTAAGCAATATCTGCAGAATATTCCAACTAAACACACACAAAAAAGATCATATCTGGGACAAAAAGATTTGATTTAAACTATTTTTTGTATCCTGTTTGTCCATAGTAAGTCAACTGCAAAAACAACCTCTTTGTGTAAAATACACAAAGTGATGGAAGTTAAAAAACTTATTACTGAATAATGAATGGGTTAAAGAAAAAAAATCAAGAAAGAAATAAAATCTTCCTGGAAGTAAATAAAAATAAAAACACATGCAAAAAATGCTGGGACACATTGAAAGTAGTTCTTCTTGTTCTTGTTCTTGTTCTTGTTCTTGTTCTTGTTCTTCTTGTTCTTGTTCTTCTTGTTCTTGTTCTTCTTCTTGTTCTTGTTCTTCTCCTTCTCCTTCTCCTTCTCCTTCTTCTTCTTCTTCTTCTTCTTTTTTTGTTTTTCCATTTTTAATTGGATATTTTGTTTATTTACAATATAGATGTCATCCCGTTTCCCTATTTCTCCTCCCTAAAATCCCCTATCCCATCTCTCCTCCTCCTTTATGCTTTTATACTATTTTGATTACATGCATGTATTAAGGTTAGTTCTAGGTTGAGGGTCTAGCAATAAAATAGATGCAAATAGTCAAGGAACAAACAAGACAATAAACACAACTAGTCAAAGAAAAAGTAAGTAATTAAATCCAATTATGCGAACACTCCCATGATCACTGTTTCTAAGGGCTTATCAGGATGACCAAAGTGTCTGAGCCTACTTCTCTGTCCTAGCCCAAGGTCATTTTCATGTCTGAAGCCTACTTCCTTGTTCTAGCCTAAAATTTAGATTCCCATCTGAAATTACTTTTTTGTTCTAGCCTAATATTTAGATTCCTGCCTGAGATTACTTCTTTGTTCTATCCTAAGCTTTAGATTCCTATCTGAAATTACTTCTTTGTTGTAGCCTAATGTCAGATTCCTGCCTGAAGCCTACTTCCTAGTCCTTGACCAATGTCATATTCCTGTCAAGCAACCCATTTCCTTGTCCTTTGGCCATTGTCAGATTCATGCCAAGCAGCCCGAAAAGCTCTCCACATCCTCCGCCCCCGCTTTTTTTATTTCATAAACAAGACTGAGCATGTATTAGGTTGTTCTGACAAGAATGTCTTCCTTACCCATCATGGAATATGCATTATCAAAAGCAATACACTTATGTCTTAGGTTGGTAAGGCTTTGTGCAGATATTTTATTTATTTTATTTATTTTATTTATTTACATTTCAGATGTCATTCCGTTTCCTCACTTTTCTTCCCTAGGATTCCCCTATCCCACCCCCTCCTCCTTTGAAAGCAATTCTATGAGAAAATTTTATTCCTCTTAGTGAACTCCATTAAAAAAATCAGAAAGTGTACAAATATGTAATCTAATGATGAAACTTAATGAGAAATTTAAGTCCTGTTGGCAGCAAGAAATAAAAAACACCAGGTAGAAATTAGTCAAATAAAAAAAAGAAAACACTGCAAAACCCTTCAATAAATCTAAAATATGGTTCTTTGAGCTATAGTCTCAACTACTCAAAAAAAAGGGGGCGGGGACTCAAATTATAGAATCAGAAATGAACAAGGAAACATTACAAAGACAGGCCATTTGTCTCTGATGACATATGCAAAAAATACTCAATAATATTTATTGCAAAAAGAATAAAGACAACATAAAAAAGATTATACACTATGACAAAGTAGACTTTAGCCTTGAAATTCAGAGATGGTTCAACATATACAAGTCAATAAATATAATAAACTACATAAGTGGACTTTAGAAACCACATGGTTTTCTAAATATATTCAGAAAAATCATAACAACATATTTGATTTGCAAAATCTCATGTGACTTCATGATATAAAAGTCTTAATTTAGGGCTAGAGGGCAACACAAGAAAAACTGTGTATGAGAAACCCACAGCCAACATCATCCTAAATGGAGAAAAAACTGGAAGAATTTCCAGTGAAGACTAGAATGATTACTATCCCTACTCTTTCTCAATAATGTACTTGAAATACTAGCTGAAGCAATAAGGGAAAAGAAGGTAATTAAAGGGATAGAAATAGTAAAAGAATAAAACAACCATTCCCTATTTTCAGATGTTATGCAGGTATGCATTAGAGATCCCCAAAATTCTTCTAGAAATGATGAACAAATTCATCAGTGTGGCAGGATAAAAGAAAATCACCTTTTGCAAGTCAACAGCTTTTCTCTATACAGACAGAAAACATACAAAGAAGATCACAACATATCTCCATTTACAATAAACTCAAAGAAAATAAGATAACTAGGAATACATCTAACTAAGGAAGTAAAAGGCCTCTATAAAGAAAATTTTAATCATGTGAAGAAAGAGATAAAGAAAGACAATTAACAAAAGGAAAAGACATCCCCATGCTCATGGACTAGTAAAATTAGCATTATGAAAATAATCATCCTATTAAAAGTTATTTATAGAATCAAAATCAAATCCCTACCTCATTCTCACAAAAATAGAAAAAAACTATGCTAAATTTCATATGGAACCACAAAGACTCTGGATAGCAAGATCAATCCTGAGAGAAAAGAACAATGCTAGAAAGATTACCATTTCAGATCTTAAAATATGTTACAAATTTATAGTAATAAAAACAATATTGTATTGACAGAGAAGTAAGCATATAAATAAATGAAACAAAACTGAAGACCCAACACTTAACATTTCACAAAGATGCCAAAATAATAATCCTATAATAGACATAATGCTGTGTATAAATCTACCTACTGAGTTTTAATGAACTTTTCCTTTTCTTTTAATTGAAAGTAGTTTTTTTTTCAAATAATATATTGTGATTGTGGTTCCCCTTTCCTATGTCCCCCCATTTATCCTCATTTTCTTCCCTTCCTGATAAACATCCTTTATGCCTTTTGTTAGAAAACAAACAGGCATCTAAGGAATAATAATTAAATAGATTAAAAAAAAACAAGACAAACCAAAAAAGAGCTAAAGAAAACATTCTTATCTGGGCTGATGATGCTCTCACCAAGACCCCAAAGACCACCTAACAATCCCCTACCCCCCAAATAACAGACATGAGAAGCCCTCTTTTGAGTTGTTGGCTAGGGCTTTCCAAAAAAGAGTCCCCCAAACAAACAGTACATTGCTTCTGCCCTTGTTTTCTCCCCATCAGTAGAAGGTAAGTCCCTACTGCTGAAGATTCCATGCCCTTCGGGCACAGGACCCATAGACCCATGAGCTGTAACTTATCTGAATGCCACTTTCCTGAGGACTAGCTTTTATGGTACCTGAGGGCACCATGCTAGCTTTTAAGGGAGGGAAGCAATCAACAGTTCTACCCAGCTAGGACACCTATAAACCTTGTCAATGACAAGCATAGCGTGATAAGTCTAAAGGTATAGTAATGGCATGACTAGCTTGCTAGTAACCAACAGATCTCTAATTAGATTTAAGACTTGATCAACAAGAAAGCAATCATTCCTGGAATTGAAGCCTAGTTAACTACTCAGTGATAATGAAATAATGGTAAATGGAGGAAAGTCTTCAGCTACTAATTTACTAAACTAGCACAGTTTCTAACAACCTTCTATAAACATCTGTCCCTATACTCTCAGTCAAGTATAGACTTCATCCATCATCAAGGACACTTTGCAACAGACAGAGAGAACTACAGAAAACCACCACTGACAAAATTTCAGCCATGGAGCCCAATCACAATGGATATATCTGTTAAACACTTCTGTATCTAAGGGTCAGGATACGTTGGAAAAGAGTATCCTGAAAGATTGTTAGAGCCAGATGATCCAGGAGTTTTCCATGAAATTATGTGTAATAATAATGTCAGAAGCTACACCTATAAAGTGTTTGTGCACAGCTTCAATCCCAGAACTTTGTAGGCAGAAGCAGGTGGATTTCTGTGAGTTCACTTCAGCCTGGTCTATATAGTAAATTCTAGGACAGCTATGGCTATGTAGAGGAACCCTGTGTCAAAAAAGCCTGAAACTCCAAATTCCCAAACAAAAACCTAAACCACACTGAGCCAAGCCATCAAAGCCAAACCAAACAAAGTCAAACCAAACCAAATGAAACCAAAGACCAGAAGAGATGCATCAGATTCCCTGGAACTATTAAAGATGAACGTTAGCTGCACTGTGTGCCTGGATCTTCTGGAAGAGCAGTCAGTGCTTTTTACCATGATCTATCCCTCCAACACTACTTATCACTGTTCATTTTTTTTGGTGTGATTTCTTGCTTTGATTCAGGAGTTGAATATGCAAAAGGAAGTTTCAACCGTTTTCTTAAATCTTAATAGGTTTTTATGGTTTTCTTATAATAATTAGTTTGAATTCAATGCCCTTTTGTTTAGTCTTTATTCAAGGTTGAGTTTTTATCAGTTGTACTTACACAAAGGATATTTTGTTTTAAAAAATGATTTTATACCATCTTTAAGATATTTGATCATGGGACCAAGTACCTCCTCTCCCACCAATGTGGCGGTTTAGATCCTGGGAACTCTGGTTGCTTTGTATTGTTGCTCTAAGTGTGGGGGAATTCGAAGGCGGGGAGTGGGGAGTGGGTGGATATATGGGGGCACACCCTCATAGAAGCAGCAGGAGGGGGGATGGGATAAGTGGTTTCTGGGGGAATGGGAAAAGAGGATGACATCTGAAGTGTAAATGATGACATCTGAATGATGGTGACCTGTGAGCTTGTTAAGGACCCTGACAATGGTGACTGGGAAGCTTTATTAGACATATGTTCCTGACCCACCTTGGCTTTCCTATATCCCAGATGGGACGAGCTGCCTTGCCTCAAGCTTTTAAACCTTGTGGGACAGTGAATCAAAAAGAGAAGTTATAACGACTTATTTTTCTTAAATATGACCAGTTATTCAGACTCAACCATGTACTGGTGTTGTGGATAGCCCTAATCTTATATTTGATGCTAATTCTGCTTTCCCAGGAAGAGCTGCAGATGAGGAGTAAATCAGTATACAGTTGACTTCTTGTGAATCTTCTGCCCACCTTAATTTGTAAAATAAAGGCTAGAGCCAGTGATTGGGCAGTAGAAGGGGAAATGGAGTGGAAAAGTTTGGGAAGGACCAGGAAGAAAAAGAAAAGAAAGGAGAGACAAGATGACTGTGGATCTCACTCTCCTGTTTCTAGTAGTCTCAGGTAGTTATTCATATAAAGGTTAGATAATTGGGTTAAAAATTCTAATTGTGTGGGCATCTTGTGTATTTAGTATTTAGCTGATATATGAATCAATTTGGTTAATCTTTAAGCATTAAGAATCTTCTTTCTACTGGGTACCCATGAGGGTGGTGGGTATTGTCTGGGGCTGAGCCAAGCACTATGAGGGTGGCAGAGTTGGCCCATGGGTCATGCCTAGAGTTGTGGAGGCCACAGAGCTGACCGGTGGAGGCAGCAGCCATACCAATGTTTCATGGGTCTTGGGATGACACCACTGGCTAGCCATGCTGGCATTAGTGTGGGAACTTAGAGCAGGAACATGGTGGCCAGGCCAGGAGCTAGCTGGACATAGCTTCCTTTTTTCTAATACTTCCCACTGTATACTGGCCTAGGAATATATCCCAAATTGGAAATAACTGTCTTCATTTGGAAGGCTGGATCTGGACATTTTCAGAGACATACTTGGAAGTTAGCTGCAGTTCTCTATGATGTTATGTTAGCAAGAGATAAAGTTGGGACAGGATCTAGATTTCAAACAAATGTTAGTGCATGTGTTAAGGCTCTTTTAATTGTCTTGTTAAAATTTCTTCTACAGTATTTAGTGTAAGTTGAATTGATTGTACACTTTCTAATTGTGTTAGTGTGTTGAAACCCAGCATGTTTGTTATGGAGGTCTGTCAATCAGGTTTTGTGTTATTTCTCTGAATATTACAGGACCTTGGTATTCTGAAAAAAGCTTGCAAGTACTGGAAGAAGTGAGTCAGGCTTTAAGCAGAAGCAAGAGGGAAGTGGGATTGATTATTGCTGGTATAACAGCTTTAATTACACTAATTGCTAGCACCACTGCTTCTGCAGTTGCTTTGACACAGGAAATTAAGACAGATACTTTTGTTAATCATTTAGCAAAAAAAAAAAAAAATGTTACTAACGTGTTCAGTATACAAGAGGATTTAGAAAGGCATTTGGTACATTGGACTGATGCTCTTGATCCTATTGAAATTATTGGAAGAAGATTCAGAGTTTAAGAGTTAGGAGCCATCTCAAGTGTCATGCCAAATGCCAATGGAGTTGTGTTCCTTCTAAAAGTTACAATGATAGTCATTATAATTAGGAAAAAGTTTAAAGACACTTCTATGGTATTTGGTATAATTCTAATACCTCTCCGGATGTTTTAACTTTGCATAGTAAGATTATGAATTTAAAAAATGCTGATCTGCTGAGCATTGATGCTGCAGATACTGTTGATAAAATTATCCACGGCTTGAGGTCAGTATTTTTGTAAGGGTAAAAATTAAAACAGCTCAGCAGAGACCACAAACAACTTGGCAAAGACTGCAGGACAGCTTGCTGAGCTTGCTGAGAATAGCCATAATAAAAATATCAAGCCCCTCTAGGGACGAGGTGACCAGAAATGTAGAAACAACCAAAGACATATCTTGACCAGTCTAAACATGCCCAAGTGAGTAATGGGCCACCTGGTGTTTATCCTAGAAGGTCTGAGGCTTCATGGTCAAAAATAGAGGGCCATCCAGCCTGTCAAAATGATTGCTTACGCAAAATGCTGATGTTTGAAATATCCAATCATATGTAACCGTGCCAGAATTTCCTGCTTTTCCCTTCCCCCTTGTGCCTCCCCCTATAAAAGTTCTAAACTTCCTGGGATCTTCATCGAAATTCTCTCCCCTGCGTGGGATGAGTTTCGATCCAAGGGCCCTTGTTAGTAAACTGCCTTTTGCCATTGCATCAAGTCAGTCTCTCGTGTCTCCTTGGGTGCACACTGATTGGGACTTGAGATGGGGTCCTCTTTCTGGGTCCTTACATTTTCATTTTGGTCAAACTTCAAAAATGGCATATATAGCTTGATCATACTATCCCTTTTTGTCCTGGGAATGTACTTTGCAGCCAAAGTACATGACTTGAAACTGAAAATGAACCCCCAGAAAGAGTTATTAATTTACAGGCTGGCTGTACAGCACCTTACCAACCTAAGACAGAGGTGCATTGCTATTGATAATGCAAATTCCATGATGGGTAAGGAAGGCGTTCTTGTTAGAATGACATAAAACAGGCTCAGTATTGTTTATGAAATAAAAAAGGGGAGATGAGGAGAGCTTTTGGGGCTCCATGGCAGGAATCTGACATGGGCCAAGGTCAAGGAAATGGGCTTCAGGCAGGAATCTGACATTAGGCTAGAACAAAGAAGTAATTTCAGGCAGGAATCTAAATCTCAGGCTAGAACAAAGAAGTATGCTTCAGGCATGAAAATGACTTTGGGCTAGGACAGGGAAATAGGTTTATATTTTGGTCATCCTGATATGGTCTTAGAAACAGTGATCACAGGAATGATCACTGGAGTTTGTTTATTGCCCTGCTTGTTCTTTGACTGTTTGTGTTTATTGTTTTGCTTTTCCTTGATTATTTGCACCTATTATATTGCCAATTCCCTAACCTAGAACTGACCTTAATACTTACATGTAATTAAAATAGCATAAAAGCAAAAAGGAGGAGGGGGGATTGGATAGGGGGTTTCTGGGTAGGGAAATGGGGAAAGGGGATAACATCTGAAATGTAAATAAGTAAAATATCCAATTAAAAAAAGATATTTGATCATAGGAAACTTCAGATACATGTTGGCACAGTCAAGCAGTATTGCATAAACTCTAGTGCAATCTATAAATATGATATTTTTAATGATTTTCAGTTCAGAGCAAATTAATTTTTCTTTATACTGTAATATCCCAATGGCAGATCTTTGGCCTCTTCAGTTTGGGCTAATCTTTTTATGTGGAAGCATGTTTTGTGCCTCGTAAGATGTTTCTCTATCCTTGGCCTCTATTTTTTAAAAAAAATACTTATTTTTATTTATTCAAATTATATCCCACTCCCTGCCCCCAGTCACCCCTTCACATAATCTTTCCCCCATCTTTTCTCTCCTTTTTTCCTGAGCGGGTGGGGCCCCACTGTATATCCCTTCATTCTAGCACATCAAGTCTCTGTGGGGGCTAGGTTCATTCTCTCCCACTGAGGCCAGACAAGGCTGGCCAGCTAGAAGAACATATCCTATGGACAGGCAACAGCGTTTGAAATTGTCCCTGCTCCACTTGCTCAGCCCCCCATGAAGACCAAGCTCCACAACTGCTACATGTGTGTGGGGAGGCCTAGGTCCAGCCTGTGTATGTGCTTTGGTTGGTGGTTCAGACTTTGAGAGCCCCAAGGTCCAGATTAGTTGACTTTGTTGGCCTTCCTGTAGAGTTCTTATCCTGTCAGGCCACAATCCTTCCTCCTGTTCTTTCATAAGAGTTCCCAAGCTGCATCCACTGTTTGGCTGTGGATGTCTGCATCTGTCTGAGTCAGCTGCTGGTTGGAGCCTCTCAGAGGATAGTCATGCTAGACTCCTGTGTACAAACATAAGAGAGTCTCATTAATAGTGTCAGGGATTGGCACTTGTCTATTGAATAGGTCTCAAATTTGACTGGTTATTGGTTGGCAATTATCTACTTTCATAATGTCATTGGAATTTTTCTTCTCAATCAGGTAGAACAATGGGAAAGTGACTTTAGACAGAACCAGATCTCCTTTGAGGCAAAGCCACACCTGGCTGATAGTTCCTGTTTTGTACTATTTTGTCTGTCTTATTGTGATTTTATTTTTACCACAGACAATGAGATGTTCTTTTAAAATTTTTGACATGAATGTTTCCAAATTCTTGGGCCATTCTTGTCAGTAGTGTCATTTTATGAAGCTAGCAGATTCAATTTGTGATGAATAGGTCACCTGTTTAACAGGTGACTCATGGGTCAGTGTTCTGTGTATACTGGGTGAGTTTAACTGGTTTGCATTTATCTCTGACTTTTAATATTGTTTCCTATAGAGGCTTTTGAAGTCCTGTTTCCCATGAGGCATTATTAGGGATTATTTGGAAGGGGAGAGACTATAGATCTCTGGGGACCTTCTTTCTCTCATCATGTCCTCTCCCTAGATGTCATCTAGACAGCATAAACTTAAGACTGAGCTGTCTGAGTTCTCAGATTTCTATGTCATATCTGGGAGGCAAGTCTTCTTTTCTTTTACTTAAAAATCAAGTAGATGTGAGGTCCTAAGTCCTAAACTGCAAGGGGGAGCAGATCTATCTTGCTATTCCAGAGAGGCAGGTATATGTCATAGTTGGCTTAGTGTTTCTCCATTAGCTCATGGAGAAACATTACATATTCAGAGACTGTTTTTGTGTCTGTGTGTTAAGAGCAGCAAAATCACATGAACTCTGCTCTGGTTTTAGTTTTGTCTTCAGGGGCTTCTTTCATCTGTGATTACTGAATGTGTTTTGAAAGAAAAGAGAGTGGTGCCATGAGATACATCAAGTACTAGCTATGAAGTGGTGAGAAAGGAACAGCCTATGCCTTAAGGAAGATCACACTATAGCTAGACAGATGACTACATAGACAACTGTTATTCAGTGTGGTAAGTGCTGTGATTCCAAAATGTCATGAGGTAAGTGGGGCCACTGGCTGTGAGGACCTATGGGTATTGGAGGTTGTGGAATTCCTATCTCTGAGTGTAATGACTGGTTCTGCCCCACGTTTGGGGGCCACTTTGTCCTGGCTCGTTCTGCAGCTCCAGTCTGCGGGTCAGGGTCTAGCAAGAGAGAGAGTGGGGATGGAGGGGCAAGAGATGCGAAGAATGGAGACAAGACAGAGAGTCTGTTCAAGTCTCTTTTATTTAAAGGAAATCCTGGATATTTGTATGCTTTACTACGTGCCTTGCCCTCGCAGACAAGCAGGGGAACACAGCTGAAGGCACTTTGCCACACGCCTTACAGCATGGATAACGAATGCACCTTGCAGCTGGGGGCACTAAACAGTAAAACAAGATATGTGAGAAAAACAAGATGTCTATCAGAGTGTGCTCAGTTGTTGTGGGCTGTTGAAAAACAAGTCTCTTGTCAGGGTATATGGCCTGAGATGGCTGCAAAGATGATAGCCGCTTTTTGCTAGGAGTCGGCTCCCAACATCTGAGAGAAACACAAGGAGACATATGAAGAGTACTTAGCTTGTACCAGGAGATTGGATAGGGACTTGTGGTCTCAATTCCTGAAGTACATGTTCTCTGTATTGTATCTTAGCATATTAGCCTCTAAGAAGTTAATCATAGAATTGCCACCATAGAAAACCTGAATATGTGAGGACAGGAGTCTGGCTTGAGAGCAGTATCTTCCTTCATAAATGTTTTTTGATCCTCAGCTTCTTTTTGTTTCTGTGTCCCTTTTGGCCTGTAGGAAAGTAAATCATCTCACCAGTCTGAGTCTTGAAGGAAGGGGAACTTTGTAAATATGAATGGAAGTCATCTGGCTCCTACTCTCAGGTGCCCTGGAGTCTTGCTTTAGGAGAATCTCTGGATACATACAGTCCTCAACTACTTTGGACCAGTCTAGTGTGTACCAGAATAGTTTTCAAGTTAGTCAGTGGCAGTGGCAGTGTGGATGATTTCCTGAGGAGATAGATATATGTCTCTTGGTAAGGATGACCCAGAGCATGAGTGGACACTTTAAAAGGGTAACAGACCACTGACACTGAGGGCCTAAGTTTGGAGGAAATGAGCATGCCAGCAAAGAAGAAAATTGATCATGGGCTGGATTATGATGGTGTCATCAAGTAGACGACTATAGATAGGAAGGATTTGGAGGAGAAACAGAATGAAGGTCACAGACTATGACTGTGTATAGGCTTGTGGTTATCTTAAGGGGTGTTGAATGTCAAGGGATGTGTATCATGGCCATTTCTTCTGAAGGCAATAATGCATACAGGAGAGGTTGAAGACCACCCCTTGTAAACCAATATAGGAAAATAAGCCAGGAGAAAAGCAAAGAAGGAAATCTTTAGTGGAAAGCACAGGAAAGACAACAAAAGTATGAAAAAGAAATCTAACTTGGATATGACAGTACTTTCCTGGCTGCCCCATGTTGAGCTATGAGTGGATTTTTTTTTTTTGAGTTTATGAGTGGTCACCCCTCTTTGACTCTACTATCTGCAACAATGCACTTTTTAATCATAGGGTGGGGCATTCTTGATGATTCCTCCTTGACTGTAGGTAAAGTTCAAACTCCCTAACTTGTGTTCATATATCAGGGGTATTCTTTGTCTTCAGCTTTACATAGTTATTTTCTCCACAATTGCAGCCATACACAATGCACTCATACTTTCTCTGTATCTTTGGTATGCTTTTATTTTGATTATTTACTCTTTCCTAGTCTTTAATACTTAGATAAAATTTTCTGGAAAATATTTTATTTAAATAACTTATTTCAAGAAGTCTTTTGTATCACTTCAGATCATACCATCTGACTTGCTTCCTCATGGCTAACATACACAATGTGACTGAATTCATTTTTCTGGGACTATCTTCCAATCAAGAGGTGCGGAGAGTCTGCTTTGTGATATTTCTGTTCTTGTACATGGCCATTGTTCTTGGGAATCTTCTCATGGTGATCACTGTGGCAGTCAGCAGAAATCTTGGATCCCCAATGTACTTCTTCCTCAGCTCCCTCTCCTTTGTGGAGATCTGTTATTCCTCTACAACAGCCCCAAAACTCATCTTGGATTTCCTAGTTGAAAAGAAATCCATATCTGTATGGGGCTGCATGACACAGCTTTTCTTCATTCACTTCTTTGGTGGTGCTGAGATTTTCCTGCTTACAGTGATGGCCTATGACCGCTATGTGGCCATTTGCAAGCCCCTGCACTACACCAGCATCATGAACCGAAAGGTGTGTACAGTCCTCGTTGGAACAGCATGGATGGGAGGCTTTGTTCATTCCCTTTCCCAGATCCTTCTCATTCTCCCTTTGCACTTCTGTGGCCCCAATGTCATTGACCATTATTTCTGTGATGTGCTTCCTGTGCTTAAACTTGCCTGTTCAGACACATTCCTTATTGGTCTACTGATTGTTGCCAATGGGGGAACACTGTCTTTGATAAGTTTTGTGGTCCTCTTAGCATCCTATGTGGTCATCTTGTTCCATCTGAGAACTCAGAGTGCTGAGGGACGGCGCAAAGCTCTCTCCACCTGTGGATCCCATGTCACTGTGGTTATATTGTTCTTTGGTCCATGTGTCTTCATCTATTTGAGGCCTTCTGCTACTCTGCCTGTAGACAAGATGATTGCTGTGTTCTACACAGTGATAACTCCCCTCCTCAATCCTCTCATCTACTCCCTGAGAAATGCAGAAGTGAAGAAAGCCATGAAGAGTCTATGGTTCAGGACAATGAAAGTAGATGAGAAATAGAGTCTGGCTATTGGCTCTTGGGATTGGAATGGTGCTGAGTCCAAACTGATGGGCACTGAGGGGAAGGAATGTTCATTATGCATTATTGTAGCTGAAAAATGTCTTCTAAAATACTTGCAAATTAGTTCCTATTATAAAAAATACTGTTACATAATCAGCTATTTTAGTTTGTTTGTATTCTTACTACTATCCATAATACTGTAGCAAATATTTGCAGCAGAATAGTAGACCATACTTATTTTGGTTTAGGTTCACTTTCTGTGAGGCAGAAATAATTTTGCTTCATAGGACTAATTTGAACTATTTGTCTTACAAACGCACTCTTGATAAAACAAATTCTTAGTTTATAAGAATATTTATTTATTTATTTTGACTGAGAAATAAATGAGTTAATGAGCTGTCTCACTGTGTCTTGACAGAAACTTGTTAATTATAAAATGAAACACTCACCTTCTTAGCCATCTTATACATTTGCCCAAATTACACATCACCAGCATTGATGAAAATTGATGAGATACAACTCCTCATTTGTTGTATGCCAGAGACACACAACTCTATTACTGTGATATTCCTAACAAAATATATAATCTAAGTATAAATATATGGTAGTTAAAGAGAAAATAGAACTGAAGAATGTTTTGTAGCATTACTGACATTTACTGTTTAAAAGTATGAAGAGTAAGGAAGATGGAATTTTTTTCCCCTTTAAAGTACCCTTATGGGCTTGCTGTATACTGAACAGTGGATGACAACAAAAAGTGAACTCAACCGAATGTTTGGAGTTTTCTTCTGTCATAATGTTGTGCCAGCAGCTATTTTTCTTCTTTAAAAATTTGTCATATTTTTAATTATAATATATATTTATAGATGTTTATATTTCTTCTCTCTTTTTATGCTACAGGTTTTTCCCATATGTTTGATGGCTTTCAGTTTAGTGTGTTTGTGGGATTCCTGAGTGCAAATGAATGTGTCTCTCCATTCATATCTATTTCTTTTTATCTTTTAATGGGCTCATTTTCTTCTATTTTCTTGTTTTCTAATGAGTGGTAGATCTGGATGGGAGGGTAGGCAGAGAGGAACTGGAAGGAGGAGAGCGAGGAGGACGTGTAATGATATATTATGTGAGAAAGACTATATTCTTTGTTTTGTGAATGTTAAATAAAACACAATGTGTTGAAATGCCTCATGGTGATCACCATAGCATGTGTATGTAAGACCACATCCCTAAAACTCCATGTTAGACCATTAGAGGTTAACAGATGCCATATAAATCTTGGATAACATTTTATAGCCTGATATTCAAATGCTCCTCAATGAGAAGAATTCTAAATACCTCCATAGGGATTTCCAAAGAGAGTCTGGTTAGCACACATAATTGTTTCTTTTATAATTTGCAGATAATTAAAATACATGACCACCATAAGAATGATTGTTCCTTGGAAGATCATAATGAGATTCAGCTTTTGGTAATGGCTGGCTTTGGCAAACCTGTCTAGGATTCTCCAGGAAATGGCAAGTAGGAAGTTTGAGATTTCTTTGTATATTCCTTCAACAAAATGCCTAAAGCTGAAGTTTCTTTTTAAATTGTTCATTCAGAAAGAAGATTATTCATTAGCAAGCTTCAGCAGTGTCTCTGCAGCTGCTTAAGTGAACATGTCTCTATGGTGCTTTATGTAGCATAGTATGATGTGGAAAATTGTGTGTAAGACCAACTTTCTGACATGAGAAGAAAGTGATAATGTGATATGTAATCCTGTGTGTGTTTAGGATTGCATGCAAAGTTTTTGGGGTGTGTGAAGTATATTGTTAGGTTTATCTTGTTGGAATATTTACACTATTACTTTCTAAAACAAAGTTGAAATTTTGTGTTGGACCCTCCCAAGGGGCATTTTATAACATATTGGAAAATAAAATGACATTCCTTTTTGAGAAAAATCCTGGGCTCACATATATTCTCTGTGGCATTAGGAAGTATGTGGTTTTGTTTGAGAGTGAGAATGTCGTGAGAGTTCCATCTTCTATACTAGAGAAATCAACAGTGGAATTCAGTTTGTATGACAGCTTCCAAGGCCAAAATTTTTGTATATTAGAAAACCACAAAACCCTCCAGGTTGTTACTACTACAAGCCATCCATGGATGTATCAAGACGCTGACAAAGTGTAGAATATTGCTCTGCAACCCTTTCTTTGCTCTTTTGATGGAAGTGTCCTGTGTAAAACTCATAGTCGTCTTTTGGGTTCCCTTCCCTTCAAGGCCTGATCCCTCCTCCAGTCTTCCTCATGTATTCTCTGTTTCCTAGAGGTTCTTCTCTCTCTTGGCAGCCAACTGTGTTTCCAGTGCCTCCCTCTAGTTTCCCACTTAAGGGCCTAAGCCTCACAACAAATACATTTAAATTTCCACTTTTGGAAAGCGAAGCAATAAATTCTTAATGATGTTGCTAGGGTTGAGTGTTGTGGTTCTTTTCTATTACAAAATAAAATCTATCTTCAATAAAAAACAAACAAACAAACAAACAAATGAACAAACATGCTGTCACCAAAAAAGAAAGCCAAAACAATTGTTTATTTTCTCTTTTTAAAAATTGGATAGTTTATGTATTTATGTTTCAAATGTTATTCCCTTTCCCAGGTTCCCCTCATAAATCCCCTATACTTTCCCCCTCCCCCGGATTCTATGAGGGTGCTCCCTCACCCACTCACCCACTCCCACCTCACTACCATGTCATTTCCCTACACTGGGGCTTTGAGCCTTCACAGGACCAATGGCCTCTCCTCCCACTGATGCCAGATAAGGCCATCCTCTGCTACATATCCAGCTGGAGCCATGGGTTCCTCCATGTGTACTCTTTGGTTGGTGGTTTAGACCTTGGGAGCTCTGGTTGGTTGGTATTGCTGTTCTTCCTATGGAGTTGCAACCCCCTTCAGAGCCTCTCATGAGACAGTTATATCAGGTTCCTGTCAGCAAGCACTTCTTCGCATCCACAATAGTGTTTGGTGTCTGTATATAGGATGGGTCCCCAAGTGGGGCAGTCTCCAAATGGCCTTTCCTTCTTCAGTCTCTGCTCCACACTTTTTCTCTGTATTTCCCTTAGACAGGAGCAGTTCTGAGTTAAAAATACCCCAACTGGGGGCCTTGCTTCACCTCTGGATATCGTCTCTACAGTTTCTCCCTCCCCTTTGTTGGGTATTTCAGTTAATGTCCTCCTCATTGGGTCTGGGAGCCTCTTGCTTTCCTGGTATCTGGGACTTTCTGGTAGCTACCCCCACTTTCCCATCTCCCATTGCTACACAGGTCTGTTCAGTTCCTGAACCTCTGTCTATCATCCCTGTCTCCTCCCATACCTGATCCTGTCCCCCTTTTTTCCCCTACCCCTCTTCTCTTCCTCCCAAGTTCCTCCAACCCTATACCTCCTGTCAGTATTTTGTTCCCTCTTCTAAGAAGGATCCACACTTTGGTCTTCCTTCTTATGGTCTGTGAGTTGTATCATGGGTATTCTGAGCTTTTGAGCTAATATCCACTTATCAATGAGTATGTATCATGTGTGTTCTTTTGTGACAGGTTTACCTCACTCTGGATGATATTTTCTAGTTCCATCCCTTTGCTTAAGAATTTCATAACATTGTTTTTAATAGCTGAGTAGTACTTTATTGTGTAAATGTACCACATTTTCTGTATCCTTTCTCTGTTGAGAGACATCTGGGTTGTTTCCAGCTTCTGGCTATTATAAATAAGGCTGCTATGAACATAGTGGAGCATATGTCCTTATTACATGTTGGGTCATCTTTTGGGTATATGCCCAGGAGTGGTATAGCTGGGTCCTCAGGTAGTACTATGTTCACTTTTCTGAGGAACAGCCAGAGTGATTTCCACAGTGGTTGTAGCATCTTGCAATTCCTCCCAACAATGGAGGAATGTTCCTCTTTCTCTACATTCTTGCCAGCATTTGCTCAGTTGTTTTTCTTTTAATGAATGGATGGTGACAACTAAATGAGATATATGCTCCTGGGTCAGATGTTACTAAATGAGACAGTGAAATTCTCTAAATGTTGTTTTGCCAACTTGGAAAATGATACCATTTGTGATGGTTTGTGTATTCTCTGCCTAGGGAGTGGAGTAGGTGTGTCACTGTGGGTGTGGGCTATAAGACCCTCATCCTAGCTGCCTGGAAGCCAGCATTCTGCTAGCAGCCTTCAAATGAAGATATAGAGCTCTCAACTCTACCTGCACCATGCCTGCCTAGACACTTCCATACTCCCACCTTGATGATAATGGACTGAACCTCTGAACCTATAAGCCAGTCCCAATTAAATTCTGGCTTTTATAAGAGTTGGATTGGTCATGGTGTCTGTTCACAGCAGTAAAACACTAAGACATAAGTTGGTACCAGAAGTGGGGTATTGCTATGATAGGCCTGAGCATGCCTTTGTCTGGAAGAATGTAGATTTTGGGACTTTGGATTTGGAAAGCAGTGGAATGCTTTAAGTGGTGCTTAATGGGTTATTCTAGTAAGAATATGACAGACTTTGTTGTTGATATGCATTTGAACTGTGCAGATCTGGCCCAAGAGAGTTCAGTGGAGAAGAATTTCAGTATGTGGTCTAGAGACTATTTTTGTGGTATTTTGGGGAAGAATGTAGTTTTTTTTTTTTTTTTTTGCTATTGTTTAAAGAGTTTGCCTGAGGCTAAGGTGAAGAGATTTAGAGTAATTACTTTGAAAAAGGAAGTCTTTGAAAAAGGAAGCCTGGTGTAAATTTTGATGTGTGGTTGCTAAAGTTCACTCTTATGAAGAGTATTTTAATGAAAAGGAGCAAGTTGAGAAGGGAAAAATATAAAATATATGGTTTGAGTATTAAAGGGGCACCAGGAAGTGAAATGGAGCTGAATCTTGTGTTCAAGGATATTAAATTGAATTAAAGGAGTAGTGATCTTGGGGCAAGATCCTACCTGGCTAAGTTTAGGTCCAAGCATGGTAGTACAAACCTTTAATTCCAGGAGGCAAAGACAGCAGATTTCTGAGTTCAAGGCAAGCCTATAACAAAGCAAGTTCTAGGTAAATAAAAACTTAAATTCAGGCTTGGTGGACCACACCTTTATTTCCAGTGCTTAGGAGTCAGGCATGTGAGCTTTGAATTCAAAGTCAGTCTATGGAGCAAGTTCCAGGACAGCCAAGCTTAGACAGTGAAGAAGTTGGAAAATAGAAAACTTATGATAATGTAATAGAACAAGGGCTCTATGTTCCAGCCCCAGTAAGCAAGAGAACTCCACAGTTTGGGCTATGTGGCTCTGGCTTTAGATCCAGAATAGAAGGGATTACTGGGATTGCTGGTTAGCTGGAGCTAAGAAATTAGTGGTGATTAAGAAGAGACCAGTATTACTGAGTTGAAATCTGGGAAGTGTTTTCTGAGAGCAGAAAGAAGACGTGTTTCACAGATAACCAAGGTTGTACCTTGTGCTACAGCTGTACTTAGTAATGTGTAAGAGTCACCCAGGTGGTACTGGTCTTGAAGACATTGGGAGGTTATGAAGAGCAGCTGAGGCTTGGCACTGTGAGATGTCATGGAAGGCCATTGGTGAAGATGCAGCCTCAGTTGCAATTGATGGTCCAGGACTGAAGGGGTCATGCAAAGAAGTTGAGGATTGTCACCTTGAAGAATGCCTATGCAAGACTATTGGTGAAGCCTAGTTGCAGTGGAAGACCCCAGCATATTGGAGATGTCAGTACCATGGGATAATCACTAAGAATAGCAGTGGCAGTGGAGTGGATCAACCTGAACTTAGAGTGCTCCAGAGGGCAGAGCTGGAGAAGTGACTCAAGCCCTTTGGAGGAGACCAGAAGATCATGTGTGGATCCCAGACATTGAAACAAGAAGCTGTAACATTGAAGTTGCCTTGGAGACCCCAAGATTTTTGAGATGCCAGAGCCATAGGATATCTGCCGAGGAAAGCTGCTAACAGGGAGTGGAAACATCCCAGGAGAAAGAAGTTTGTTGAAGTCAACAAAGATAAAAAAGGAGTTGAAGATCTGAAGACGGCTTTGACATTAGACAGGGAGATGCAGAGTCTGGAGTTTGCCCAGCTGGTTTCCTGTCTTGATTTGGAGATTACAGTTAAGTGATTGGATGAATCTTAGAAGAGACCTTGAACTTTGGAGTTTTAACAGTGTTGAGACTGCTATAGACTATGGGAACTTTGAAAGTTGGACTAGAAGTATTTTTTATTATACTATGTTTAAGTATAGCCCTAATGACTCATACGTTTGAACAAGTCTGTGGGGGTCAGGGAGTGGTATGTGATGGTTTGTATATGCTTGGCCCTGGGAGTGACACTGTTAGAAGGTTTGGCCCTGTTGGAGTAGGTGTGGTCTTGTTGGAATAGGTATGTCACTGTGTGTGTGAGCTTTTAGACCCTCATCCTAGCTGCCTGGAGTCAGTATTCTGCTAGTAGCCTTCAGATGAAGATGTAGAACTCTCAGGTCCTCCTGAACAATGCCTGGCTAAATGCTGCTATGTTCCCATCTTGATGATAATGGAGTGAATCTCTGAAACTGCAAGCCAGCCCCAGTTAAATGTTGTTCTTTATAAGACTTGCATTGGTTACAGTGTCTGTTCACAGCAGTAAAGCCCTAACTCAGACATACATGGAACAGAGAAAGAATATTAAAAGTGGTACTGGAAAAAGGCTAAGTAGCATATAAAGGGAGACCTATTTGAATTAAACCAGACTTCTTAACAGAGACACTAATGTCAGCCAGACCCTAAGAGAACACAAATGCCAGCCCAGGTTACTATACCCAGAAACACTCTCAATGATCGTAGATGGAGAAGCAAAGATATTCGGATGACAAATTCAAATTAAAGCATTATCTTTCTACTAATCCAGTCCTACAGAGGATACTAGAAGGAAAACTCCAACAGACCCAAGAAAACACAAGAAATTAATCATCTCACAACAAACCCCAAAAAAGAGAAACACACACACACACACACACACACACACACACACACACACAACCTCTTCCAACAACAAAATAACAGGAACTAACAATAATTGGTCTTTAATATCTCTTAACATGAATGGACTCAATTTTCTAATAAAAAGACATAGGGTAACAGACTGGATATGTAAACAGGAATCAGCATTGCTACATAAAAGAAATATACCTCAGGGACGAAGACAGACACTACCTCAGAGTAAACGGTGGAAAAATGTTTTCAAGTAAATTGGTCTCAAACAACAACAACAACAACAAATCAAGCTGGACTAGACATTCTAAAGTCTCCATTCTGAACATTTATGCTCCAAGTGCAAGGACATCCACATCTGTAAAAGAAACTTTACTAAAGCTTAAAACACACATTGAACCTCACGCAATAATAGTGGGAGTCTTCAACACTCTCACCAATGAGATGGGTCTGTTTTTCATACCTTGATCTTTTGTCTACATAAGACCCTGTATCACCCGCCTTGTGGACAAGGTTGTGGCTGTGTTTTATACAGTTGTCACACCTCTCTTGAATCCCATTATTTACTCTTTCAGAAATACTGAGGTGAAAAATGCCATGAGGAGACTCGTGGGGGGGGGGAAGGTGACTTAGGAAGAGGAATAGAACATTTATGCAAAATAGGGATGGTAGAGATGAGAATTTGGGGGTAAATCAGGTCCAATTACGTCTCTACCTTTTTTGTCAGTGGCCTTTTGACATTTCCATTTTCTCATCTTTATGACAATAGAAAATGAGTGAAGATATCTAGAATGGAGAAAGAGTGATAGTCTAGTGTCACAGTGGTCCTGAGGCAGTTTGGCAAGTCTGGAGAAAGTGAACTTCTTCAGAACCCCAAATCAGTCTGGGAAGGTTGATGAGGGAGATAAGGAAGAAGGAGGCAGTGTTCATTGCTTGGCACTTTGTTGGCGTTCCATTAATGTTTACCAAAAAAGGAATGAACAAACAAATGTAAGTTATGGAAGATGAAAAAATATTTACTCACTCACATTGACTATTGTAGTGGTACAACAAGAAAAAGGGCAAGAGAGAGAGAGAGAGAGAGAGAGAGAGAGAGCAAGAGGAAGGGAGGGAGGGAGGGAGGGAGGGAGGGAGGGAGGGAGGGAGGGAGAGAGTAAGGGGGAGAGAGTTAATTTGAATCCTTGACTCCAAAGGCTGAGTTTCTTCTGGGTTTATAAATGAATAATTGTGAAAAAAATCAAATAAAATTCTTTTTTTACAGTACATTAGTTCCTGGTGGAGGACAGAGTGTTATTTAGTTCCACTGTTAAAGACAGGTTGGGAGAGGGCTGGGAAAAAGCAAGTGAAATCTTACATGAGGTGTATTAGCACTGCCTATTAAAAGTAATTTCCCCCTTTCAGTTCTTCCTATGTAGAACCATAACCCACTGTCTTTTAAATTTATGGATTCTTTTACTTTAATCTCTCTCTCTCTCTCTCTCTCTCTCTCTCTCTCTCTCTCTCTCTCT